>NC_079189.1:411287698-411537698 GCF_029499605.1 Hyla sarda
CAGAAGAACTACCAATTTGTCCTTGAATTTTTACATGTTCCAAGTCAGTGGTACCAACACTTCAGGTTTTTACTGTTTTACAACATCTTTACTCTGTAGATTTAGGGGAATCCCAGAATGTTTTCTTTGAGGAAGTTACTCTGTCATCTAATTTTTTAGCTTTTGCCATGAAAAGAATATAGTTAATACCAAGTTTTAATCGAAGTTATAGGTACTTCCACTACTTACAGTGCAAGTATATGTAAGACAGATTGTTCCCCAAATTACTTTCTGTTCATACAATGCAAATTTCAGCTACGTGTGAATGTACTGTGTATGGGGAAAAACAAGTTACATCAGAGATCAACTCATATTACATTATCTGATGCTTAGGACCTCCTTTAGCCATGACAATTTTGCTTGCCAATATTTCATGTATGTACCTAGAATTGATGACCACCAAAAGCTGAACTTATCTAGAATGAATTACTTAGAATTACCGTATTTTTCGCCGTATAACACGCACTTTTTCTTCCCCAAAACTGGGGGGGGGGGGGGGGGAAAAGTCGGTGCGTCTTATACGGCGAATACACCCCTATCGCGGCGGTCCCTGCGGCCATCAACGGCCCGGGACCCGCAGCTAATACAGGACATCACCGATCGCGGTGATGCCCTGTATTAACCCTTCAGACGCGGCGATCAAAGCTGACCGCCGCGTCTGAAGGGAAAGTGACACTAACCCGGCTGTTCAGTCGGGCTGTTCGGGACCGCGATTTCACCGCGGTGGTCCCGAACAGCCCGACTGAATAGCCGGGTTAGTGCTTACAGGACACCGGGAGGGACCTTACCTGCCTCCTTGGTGTCTTCTCCGTTCAGGGATCCCCTGTATGGCCGGAGCTCTCCTTCCTCGTCGTTGCGTACGTGCGTGCGTAACGACGTGATCGCGGCGACGGAGAGCAAGGATACCCGGCCAGCAGCAGAGGCGTTTTGGAGCGACGGGGACAGCGATGGAGCGACATCCAGGGCAGCGGTGACGGGTCCGGAGCGACGGGGACACGCGAGTATTACCTCCTATGCAGTGGTCTTCAATTTGCGGACCTCCAGATGTTGCAAAACTACAACTCCCAGGTTGAAGACCACTATTGGGTTCAAAATATTTATTTTTTTAGATTTTGCACCTATAAATTGGGTGCGTCTTATACGCCGGTGCGTCCTATAGGGCGAAAAATATGGGTACTTTAAAAAAACCTGCTTCTTGAACACTTAACTATGATGATTAAGTTTACTAGAAGACCTTCTCTATTGCTGAGATGTACACAATAAGGTATATGAGCAATGCTGTATACCTGAATGAGTTAATTCCGGGCATTCCGGGGCGCTCCTTATGAGGCACTGTTGTCTTTGAGGTGCTGTTCAGAGAGGCAGTTGGGCCTGGAATGGATCGCTGTGGAGTGTTTGCTTCCAGATTCGGAAGATTTCTGGGCAAGCCTTCAGAATAACGTCCACGGGAAGGGCTGGAAGTGCGGTTATGAGTAAGGTTAGCTGCACGTTGTGGAGAAAATGGTATTGGGCGGGATGCTGGAGCTCGATGGGCTGTGGATGGATAAGAGTAAAATTACAATTAGACTGGTGAACCTTCCACCGAGACAATGCTACCAAATCTTCCTCTATCATGTTATAGATCAGGAGCAGCTGGTTGATATATAGTTTTGTGGAAACAGATTATAACTTGTAACTTACTGCTTGAAATTCCTGCTCTCTGTGCTTTTGTCCAGTGGGTGGTTCTATTTAGTGATTGACAGCTATCTCTATGCATATTAAAAAGGGGTACTCCAGTGGAAAACTATTTATTTTAAGTCAACTGGTGCCAGGAAGTTAAACAGATTTTTAAATTACTTCTATTAAAAAATCTAAATCCCTCCAGTACTTATCAGCTGTTATATATATATATACTACAGAGGAAGTTTTTCTCCTTTTAAAATGTATTTTCTGCCCGACCACAGTGCTCTCTGCTGACACCTGTCTGAGTCTCAAGAACTGTCCAGAGCAGGATATGTTTGCTATGGGGATTTGCTCCTGCTATGGACAAATGTGTAAGCAGAGAGCACAGTGGTCAGACAGAAATGAAATTCAAAAAGAAAAGAACTTCCTGTGTAGTATACAGCAACTGATAATTACTGGAAGGATTAAGATTTTTATTTTTTATTAAGTAATTTACAAATCTGTTTAACTTTCTGGCACCGGTTTATTTAAAACAGGGGTCTCAAACTGGTGGCCCTCCAGATGTTGCAAAACTTCAACTCCCAGCATGCCTGGACATGCCCAGACAGCCATTTGCTGCAGCTAATGGCTGTCGGGAATGCTGGGAGTTGAAGTTTTGCAACATCTGGAGGGCCACCAGTTTCAGACCCCTGATTTAAAATAAGTTGTTTTCCACCGGGAGTATCCCTTTAATGAAGGGAAGAATGCCAGTCACTGAGTAGGACCGCCCACTGGAATCCAAAGCAAATAAAAAACAGTTTTCCCATGAATAATTTGCATTAATAATTAATACAGTTTGTTTTGTCCAGCAAAACTATAAATCAATGTGCTTAGCTCCTTATGTTCTATAATAGCATAAAGACTGGGTAGCATGTTCATGCTGATAGGTTCCCTTCAACAGTTTGTCAACACTCAAATTGGTCAAAACCTTGTATATAAAGTTTTACTTATTTATTGTATAAAGCTAGTTCCCATTCATCCCCCCCTTCCTCTATTTAGTGTATGAGGTTTTCCTATTTAGGCTCTGTTCATGTTCAAGGCTTTTGTAAAAGCTTTCCTTTCTCCATATGTCACTGTATTAGCAGACATTGGCAAATGCTCATATGTTATAGAGTTCCTTGCTTGCAAAATAAAAAGACAAAACCTTTTTGTGGGATGCTGCATAGAAAAGTGCAGTTGGCTATACAGTAAAATAAAGAGTTATATTAATGTATAAAAATGCATTGAGTAAATGACACCCTATGGACACATTTGGTATATATGCTGGTAGCTTTTCCTGGCTCATACGTCAATCATAGATTTCTTACGTAATGTGTTCCAGGCCTCAGATTGCTGTTTGATCTGGTTATATATACGTGGTATTCATGTTCTACAGTTTGGTTAATCTAACAACAAACTGCAAATATGTGGCGAACTATATCATGCAAAGATTGATAGTACTGGAGCACATCATCCAATGCAAATATATGTATTACTTCCCAAACAAATGGACATTGTATTTTTTTAATCACCCATTTATATCCTAAAACATGCTGTCTATTACTACATATACACTGGAGATCAAAATTTGAGAAAAACACCCAGTTTAGTAAATGTCAAGGTCATAGTGTAGTCCTATGTGAATATATCCTAACATGAGTAAAAAAAAGCAGCATATTAAGCTTATTTCATAAATTGTATTTATTCTAAAGCACAGAATAAAAATGTAAATGAGATCATTGAAAAAGAACACTGATCAAAATTAGAGAACACTTTCAGATACCTACAATTGATTGGTGTTAAAGGAAATCTGTCATCAGAATCACCTGCACTAAACCTGTTACACAGGCTTGTAGTGCGGGTGATCCTGATTAAAACGCTCCTTACCTGGTTAAAAACGGTTCAGTGGTTCTTCAGATATCTATATCTTTAGTTTTCTGTTATTCCCTGGCTTGGGACTCAGTGGGAGGTGTTATCATCTGGGACTCGGCCACACATCATTCTAGCTGGGCGGAGCTGCCGCCCGGCTCATGAATATTCATGAACTTATCCTCCTGGTCTAATTCTTCTTTCTCGGTCTAAGTTCATGAATATTCATGAGCCGGGCGGCAGCTCCGCCCAGCTAGAATGACGTATAGCCGAGTCCCAGATGATAACACCTCCCACTGAGTCCCAAGCCAGGGAATAACAGAAAACTAAAAATATAGATATCTTAAGAAGCGCTGAACCATTTTTAACCAGGTAAGGAGCGTTTTAATAAGGATCACCCGCACTACAAGCCTGTGTAACAGGTTTAGTGCGGGTGATTCTGATGACAGATTTCCTTTACTCTGGCAACTGGTGCTAATTTCCTTAAATGGACACTGTCAGATACCAAAACTTTTTATATGTTGTAAAGCATGCAAAACAAATAGGCTTTGCAATTGTTTTCATTAGAAAATGTTTAATATTTCATACTGAAAAAGCCAGTCAAACAGCTTCCCCCCAGCCTGCTTGGACACATACTAGTCCTGCTGTGTCCATGCATCATCACCTATGTCATGGACACACTTCCTTGATTGACAGCTGTGAGTGCAGGGCTCACAGCTGGATGAAAAATCCTCCCACTGCCAGCTTGTGTCCCGCTACTGTCAGTGAGGACAAGCTGGGAGTTGTAGTTTTGCTAATGCTAGGGGATATGTGAGCAGACAGCATACTGAGGGAGGGGGCAGAGACCTGCAGTGAGGCCACGCCCCCTCCCTTTGAGAGGAATTCAGACTAGTGAGCTAAATTAAAAGTGTAATAAAACATTAAATAATAAAGGTGGTAGACACAAAATTTTGATGTACATGGTCAGGATTAGGTACTGAGTGATATATTAAAAACTAAAAAAAAAAAAAATGTTCGTTGGATCTGACAGGTACGCTTTAATGATCTGACAAACCCTATTTAACTGGCAGCCTAACGTTCCAGTTTTCACTGACTTTGCAAAAACGGAGTGCTGTTCCTGTGTGACTGAAACCTTCCGGCAGCAGGTTGTCCAGATGAAGGCCAAAGGGGTGACCCATAGCAAAGGAAGTTGGTCTTTCCAAGTCTGTGATTTCTAGAATATTGCATCTTTACAACATCACAAACTCATTCAAGTCCCCCAAGAAGGCTGGTCACCCTCGAAAGACAAATGCAAGAGAGGACAGGATAATATGGAGAATCTCCATGGGTGATCTTTCAACACTGCAACTGGAATTACTCGCCAGTTCAGCACTGAACAGGGTAAGGATCTGTCTCGTCATACCGTGTCTCGACGTTTAAGAGCATTTGGACTTAAAGCCCTTTCTGCTGTGATCAAACCTCTCATTAGCAGAAAGAATCAAAAGGCTAGACTCACCTTTGCTGAGGAGCATGTTGAGTGGACAGGGGAGAAGTGGTCCAGAGTTCATTTTAGTGATGAAAGCAAGTTATATTTATTTGGGTCTGATGGGAAACATTATGTTCATCAACAAACTGGGGAAAAGACTGAACCCAAAGTGTGTAAAGAAGTCAGTGAAAGGTGGAGGAGGAAGTGTCATGGTTTTGGGAAGGTTTTCTGCAGCAGAAGTTGGACCTCTCATACAGCTACATGGCAGAGTGAATACTAGTGTGTATCAGAACCTTCAACAACACTTCGTTCCTTCCTTGCGTTCATCACTCAATCAGCAGCAATTTTCATGCAGGACAATGCCCCCTGTCACACAGCAAAATGGGTAAAGCAGTCCCTTGAAACTTAAAACATTGAAACAATGAAATGGCCAACCCAGAGTCCTGATCTAAACCCAACAGAAAACCTCTGGAAAATCCTTGGTGACAAAGTTATGGCCAAGAAACCCACAACAGTCACAGAACTGTAGAAGAGACTGTAAGAAGAGTAAACCAAAGTCACACCAGAGCAGTATGAGAGACTAGTGATGTCCTTTGGGGCGCGCAGATGTGCTGAATTCATTCAAACTGATTGGTGACTGTTGTAACCTTCAGAAAAACTTACAATCTTTCTCTGTGTTACAGTCATGGCTGTTCTCCAATTATGATCACATTTTTTGAATAAAGGCTTTATGTTGATATATTTTGGTTACTTTGTAAAACACTGTTCTAATGGCATGGTGTACCCCTTACAAAAAAAAAAAAAAAAAAAAAAATCAATATTGATTACATTATTTATGAAAAAAAAAATCAAAGGTTCATAAATTGTTCTCTAATTTTGATCTCCAGTGTACATGTGTTTTTCAGCAAAAGTTGTTTTTGCCATTTTACATAATCAGAATAACTGGATTTTTATAATAACATCTCAAATGTTTCAATATCCTAGAACCCAGTGTTCTCATTTTCCCTACAACAGTTTTGAATTCGATATCAAAGTTATAAAAGCAATTATTCAGTGTTCCACGAAGGTGCCGTATATACTCACAAGCAAACTGGCATCTGCAGGGATCATGTTTGTCTAGATAATGCTCTAGAGTATCCCATCCTCCCCCAACACGCACCATAACATGATTCCTTAGAACCTACAAGAAATGAACATGTTAATCTGATGCATTTTACAGTGTCTTCACATTCATGCTGGCTCCAACCTCAAAGTGGGCCTAAAACATCTAGTGATATTCTTTAGGTTAGGACCCATAGACATAGGTAGTGTTACTGGGGAAGTGATCTGTACAGAACAGGAAGTCTCAAGTTAATTTTAGGCCTAGTGGCCAGAATGGAAACTGCATGATTTTAGGATTATAATATAAATAGTAAAATGGAAAATTAGAAGAAAAAAAAAAAAAATATGGTGAACATATAAACCTGAGTTAAACAATAGGTCATTTTCTAATGACACATTCCCTCTAAGGAACTTGCTACACATGTTGCTGTGGCTGTCTCCCAAGCCAATGTCCTCAAAAGGGAAAGGAAGATTTTCTACTCATTTTAGCCACTTCTACATCAACTACCAGAGCTCTATCCCAACACAAAGAATCATCTTCTCCAAAAAGGAGAGGCTTGTGTATAGATTGGTTCACCATATCCAGTAACATGCTAGCAGAAGAAAGCATTTAGGAGTGTTACATTGCACATGCAGAATCTGTGTTTTCCGGACAATCGCTGTCGGGCTGACCCGCACACATTGGATTTTAAGTGAATCTACTGAAATCATTGGAATCTGCACACATTGCTGTTGAATGTGCATTGACGTCAGCTACAAAAAAGGTGCAGGTCTCAAATAGTTATCCTAAAGAGACCAAACATTATTTATGCATGAAGTCAGAAGAGAGAATGAGGTGGCTTCTCATCATTCCTAAATTATTAACTTTACAGCTCCAGTTTCACATTTACTCAGTCACCAGTCTCATTGTCAATATTCAATGAAGGAGACTGAATTCATTAACCTATTCACTACAGACGTAAAGTCTGTCCAGACATCTTAATTGACAATGTATCAAACAACTGTCGGCAGTAAATTAAAATAATAAACTATGTATTTGTAATGAGAAAATAATTGACTTTACACTGCCAAATAAAAACAAAAAAAAAAATTAAAACTCTAGGGTAGGGTCGTGTTTAACATGGTAGACTTTACAGATTTACAGCTAATAACGGTATAATCTATGAGAGTGATGTTTTTAGCAGAAAATACCCAAGCCTATTTTAAGAAATATTGCATATTTTCTATTCTATTTTATGCCCATCATCTTGTCGAATCTGCATGGAATACACAGTCTTCTGCTTTGATTGATCTGAACTATCTACATTTATATAATTCATATATACAGTCATGGCCGCAAATTTTTCTAGAAAATGAAGTATTTCTCACAGAAAAGGACTGAAGTAACACATGTTTTGCTATACACGTTTATTCTCTTTGTGTGTATTGGAACTAAACCAAAAAAAATAAAAAAATAAAATAAAAAGAAGAGGAAAAAAAAGCAAATTGGACATAAAAGGTCACCAAACTCCAAAAATGGTCTGGACACAATTATTAGCACACTTTCACAATTGTGGATAAAAAAAAAAAAAAAGGATTGTTTCAAGCATGTGATGCTCCTTCAAACTCACCTGGGGCAAGTAAAAGGTGTGGGCGATATATTTAAAAAAATAAATAAAAATATCACACCTGAAAGTATATAAAAAGGAGAGAAGTTCACTTAGTCTTTGCATTGTGTGTCTGTGTGTGCCACACTAAGCATGGACAACAAAAAAAGAGGAGAAGAGAACTGTGAGGACTTGAGAACCAAAATTGTGGAAAAATATCAACAATCTTAAGGTTACAAGTCCACCCCCAGAGATCTAGATTTGCCTTTGTCCACAGTGCACAACATTATCAAGAAGTTTGCAACCCATGGTAAGGTAGCTAATCTCCCTGGGCATGGACGGAAGAGAAAAATTGATGAAAAGTGTCAACGCAGGATAGTCTGGATGGTGGATAAGCAGCCCCAAACAAGTTCCAAAGATATTCAAGCTGTCCTGCAGGCTCAGGGAGCATCAGTGTCCGCGCAAAATATCCGTAAACATTTAAATGAAATGAAACGCTATGGCAGGAGATCCAGGAGGACCCCACTGCTGACACAGAGACATAAAAAAGGAAGACTACATTTTGCCAAAATGAACTTGAGTAAGCCATAATCCTTCTGGGAAAACATCTTGTGGACAGATGAGACCAAGATAGAGCTTTTTGGTAAAGCACATAATTCTACTGTTTACCGAAAACAGAATGAGGCCTACAAAAGAAAAAAGAACACAGTACCTACAGTGAAATATGGTGGAGGTTCAGTGATGTTTTGGGGTTGTTTTGCTGCCTCTGGCATGAAATCTGAGGATTATCAATGGATTTTGGGTCGCACTGTACAGCCCAGTGTCAGAAAGCTGGGTTTGTGTCCGAGATCTTGGGTCTTCCAGCAGGACAATCAGGGAGACTTATCAAAACCTGTCCAGAGGAAAAGTTACTGAGTTGCCCATGGCAACCAGATTAGATTGCTTCTTTAATTTTGAAAAAGCCTCTGCAAAATAAAAGAAGCGATCCGGGACTTCCTGTTCTGGCGCCATGTGGTAGACACGCACCGTGAACCAGCTCCGCTCCCCTCCTGCTTTTAATCCCGACTACCTGCTATTTCAAATCTGACGAGCCGGCTTATTTGCCGAACTATCGCAGGGGGAACGTGTATGGACCGCTACCTCCTCAGAATGGGAAGCAGACAGCGCAGTAGAAGCCAACAAAAGACCCCAGGGCGGACTGAAGAGGCCGACAATATGGCAGAGTCCCCCCGCTCCAGCAGAGCAGTCTCACCGGCACGATCGGACGCTGCACATTCGGATGGTGGAGATGACCGGGACCTATTCCACATTGACTATGCCAGGTTGGCGGTGGAGGTGGCCAAGAGACTCTCCACTAACTTACAAGGTACTGTGGCATCATCGGTACAGGCCTCCCTTCAACTGCTGCAGGCGGAGGTTCAGACCCAGGCGCACCACATTACTGAAACGGAGGTCAGGGTGGCCCAGGTGGAGGGGACTAGGGATCGACCGATTATCGGTATGGCCGATAATCACGATTTTGGGCATTATCGGTATCGGCAATTACCTTGCCGATAATGCCCCGCCCCCCGTCCCGCCAACGCCCCCCCCCCCCCGACCCACCGCACCGCGTTGCACCCCCCACTGTAGTGCTGGGCGGTATACCGGTATGAACCGGTCGGGCCCCTCCTCCCCCACCCTCCGAGTCAATATAAAAAAATTAAACTTACCCGTAATTATGGGTGGTCCGGGCCATCCATCCTTCCTGTAGTGTCCGACGGCATTCCGGGTGGAGGGTGAACCGGTCCGGGCTGTCCTTCTCCGGGGATGCTCTTCTCCACTCCGGGCAGGCTCCGGCCTAGTACGCTGCATAGACGCCGCTACGCCGTGACATCAGGTGCGTCGCTGCGCACCGGCGTCACTGCGCAGTGGCGTCTGTGCTGCGTTACTGGGTCGGAGCCTGCCCGGAGTGGAGAAGATGACCCCCGGAGAAGGACAGACCGGACCGGTTCACCCTCCACCCGGAATGCCGCCAGACACTACAGGAAGGATGGATGGCCCGGACCACCCTGACCCTGGTAGGGGGAGAGAAGCGGGTGGTGGCGGCGGCGGCCTATGGCACCGCAAAATCAATGATCTGCAGCGGTGTCGCGGGGGGATAAATAGCCGATAACTTATACCAGAATATCGGTATAAGTTATCAGCTATCGGCCCTAACCTCCACCGATTATCTGTATCGGCCCTAAAAAAAAACGATATCGGTCGATCCCTAGAGAGGGGACCACTGACTTGCTTGTGCGACGGGTGGAAGTGCTGGAAAAAGCAAACAAGCGGTTGTGGGACAAAACGGAAGACCTCGAGAACCGTTCCCGCAGAAATAATCTGCGCATTATTGGGGTCCCTGAATCTGTGCAAGCACGTGACCTCCGCCATCTTGACCTCCGCCTCCGCCAGTCTCATGATTGCCTTACATCCCATGTATGTAAAAGGTCTGAAGTCGCCACACAAGCTGAACATGGTATTACGTCAATTAAAAAGGCTATCTCCGGATGTGGCATTGCTGCAGGAGACTCAACTTACAGTTCCTTATTTTTCCAGAATGCATAAAGGGGTGGGTGGGTAAAGTATTGGGGTCTCCTGTTATTGATGTTAGGGCGGGGGTATTCATTTTATTTCACAAATCTTTTATTTATGAGTTGTTATCCACTTGCCACGATGAGGAGGGTAGGATGTGCAAAGCCCATATTAAGACCCCGTCGGGGGATGTTTTCAATATTTATGGTCCTAATGAAAGGTCATCTTCTTTCTTTAATAGGATTGCTTCGAGTATACAGAGTAGTGGCGGGCGACTAATGCGGTGATGTACCCTGGGGAGGATCGGAAGAGTGACCCTTACAGAAGGGTTTCGCAATCTACTTCACATGTATATACCCTGCACCAATGGGCAGAGAGGGTAGGGGTGGTTGATACTTGGCACCTTCTGCACCCAGACACCAGGGAATTTACGCATTATTCACATGCTAGAAATTCTTGGTAGCGAATTGACAATATTTTCACGTCGCCTTCGCTCACTCCCAGGGTGTTGCATCACCACATTGAGGATTTGGTGATATCGGATCACTCCCCAGTCTCCTCGAAGTGGGTGGATTTGGTACCTAAGGGCACGGACTATTTGTGGCGCTTCCCCCAGGGTCTAGCGCGGGAGTAACGTTTTGGGGAGCTGTTGAAAGGGTGGTGGACTGAATATTTGCAGCATAATACTCCGGACATTTCTGTACAGACACTGTGGGAGGCGGCGAAGGTGGTCTTAAGGGGACGCATAGTATCGTATGTGATATTCTATAGAAAGAGGGTGGCACGACAACTACACGATTTGGGGGATGCCTTACGTGCTGCTTATACTGCGTTTCTTCATGAGCCCACTGTTCATTTAAAGGCGCGTTGGCAAGCAGCACGTACGGCTTATGAGGAATGCGTGGAGAAGAGGGCTAGCATAAATAGGTCTTACTTTGAGGCGGAGCTATTTAAGTTCGGGAACAAGCCTGGCAAGCTACTGGCCAGATTTGCTTGTGGACCGTACACGCCCTCGCATATAGTCTCCTTGAAAGACAAGAATGGTGTCGCACACTCGAACCCCAAATTACTTCCAACAGCTTTATACTGATGAGCTGCCACAACGAGATTGGCTTGCGGAGGCTAGGCTCCCGAAATTGACAGGGGATGACCTGCTTAAGCTCAATGCTCCAATTTCTGGGGAGGAGGTGTGTGCAACAATTAAGAAAATGTCATCAGGAAGGGCGCCGGGACCAGACGGCTTCTCTGTGGATTTCTATAAACTATTGTCATCTGAAATCTCTCCTATCCTGTTAGACTTATATAATGAATATCTTACGGGGTCACCTATTTCTCGGGACATGAATACGGCCTATATACGTGTCTTACCAAAACCTGGTAAGGACTTATCTACGCCTGACGGGTTTCGCCCAATATCACTTATTAGCGTTGACTTAGAGATTCTGTCTAAACTTATGGCGGAACGTCTGGCCTCTGTGTTACCGCGCTTGATAGCTCCTCCTCAGATAGGTTTTGTTAAGAGGAGGGCGGCGGTTACCAACATTAGAAAGGTCATTGCACTGTTGGATGATGTCCAATTGAATCCTGACAAGCACCCATCACCCGCTATTCTATCACTAGATGCCGCCAAGGCTTTTGATAGTGTGCAATGGGAATGGTTGTGGAAGGTAATGCGATGTATGGGATTTGAGGGGGGCTTTTCTGACATACCTTTTCTCTTTATACGCATCTCCCCACATAGTCTTACAACGGGGCACGAGACTGGGATGCCCTTTGTCACCTCTGTTTAATATAGCATTGGAGCCCCTAGCTAGGGTTCTGGAATCCTCGGGGGTCTGGAGGGGTGTAGTGGTGGGTTCGTCTGTACTTAACTCTGCTCTTTTTGCGGATGACAATCTGCTTTTCCTCTCGAGGCCACAGGAGGATGTTGAGAGACTTCTTGCAGCTATTTATGACTTTGGTGGGGAATCTGGCTTTCGCTTAAATAAATCTAAGAGTGCTCTTTTGGATGTAAAGGGAGTGATCCGGGGGGGGGGGGGGGGGGAGATTTAAGGTATACAAGTTAATTGTATACCTTAAATTACACTCCCCTATTTCATAAGATAGAGGACGAACTACATCGTTGGCAATCTCTCTCTCTTCCCTTTTGGGCAAGATGTCACCTTCTGAAGATGGTGAGTTTTTCGAAACTCCTCTACCCAATGCAGACGATCCCAGTTCTACTGAAGCACTCGGATGTGTCCCGTCTTAATTCCGTGTTTACGCGTTTTATCTGGGCAGGCAGAAGGCCCAGGATATCACTCGGGAAGCTCATGTTGCCGAGGGAACAGGGAGGGCTGAATTTTCCGGACATAAGGCACTATAATCTGGCCTGTATCCTTAGGCATGGTATAGACTGGGTCAAGGGGACGTCGGCTTTCACTGTGTTGTCCTTGGAACAGGGTATGGTGTCACCCTGGTCACTATCGGCGTTACTCCATACGAGATACGCTTTGCTACCAAGACTGGTGAAGAACAGTCTCCTGCTGCGCAACACAATTGCTGCGTGGAAGGCCTGTAAAGGGGGGGGGGGGGGTCATGGGTCTACCTTTTCTTATTAGTAAAGAGATGCCTCTGTGGTCGCACCCGGAATTTCGGATGGGATTACAGAACCGACTGGCAGGAGATATTACACGTTAGAGGAATTAGGGGACTGCTGCTCTATTGGTAGAGACCATTTTTTACAGTTCTCGCAAGTGCTGGTGTTTTTACAACCACAGTTGAATGATGTTTCTGCTATAGCAGGTTTCACTTCACTGTGGACAGACCGGACCGTTTGACAGCGTGCCCCAATTGTGGCGCACCGAGAACTGACATGTTACATGGATTAATGACTTGTCCTAAAACGCGACTGTTTTGGGGTTCTTTGTTCCTTTATTTAGCTGATAAAGTTAAACTACGACTGCCCATTGACCCCTTACTAATATTGTTTAATATACCCAAAGATGACATAGTGATTCCCTTACTTTTGCACATTTTTTTGCTAGTAGGTAAAAGATGTCTGCTGGCAAGATGGTTGGTGGCAGAGATGCCAACGGTACAAGATGTCTTGCTCCAGGTCAAGTTGTACCTCTTGCGAGATAAATTGATCTGTGGTCGTACTGCTAACAAGTCAACTAAGGTTTTTTTTTTTTTTAAAGTGGTCCACGTTCATAACCCATTTCCGTTCTGACTCGGACATCCAACTAACTGTGCTACCCTTCAAAGATACGGAATGGTATCTGCGGAAGGCCATAGCGGGGACGCTAGGTAAATGACAAATTACGCGATTGTTATTTATGCTAGATGCTGATGTTCAACTACTGTGTGGTGGCTTCACAGCCTACAGGGGTTGTTATTGTTGTTGCTTATGTGGGAGACTTTGCTGTGGAACTGCTGTGTAATCTGATGTACTTCTATGTGATGTTATGTTGTATTATGTAACTTTTCCTATCAGGAGACAATGTCTCCTATCTATGTTGTATAACCTAAATTTAATATGAAACCTAATAAAAAGGATATTTAAAAAAAAATAAAAAAAAATAAAAAAAAATAAAAAAAAGAAGCGATATGATTGGTTACTATGGGCAACTGGGCAACTTTTTCTCTGGACAGGTTTTGATAAATCTCCCCAAATGACCCAAAACATACATGAAAAAAGCATCCAGAAATCGATGGCAACAAAGCGCTGGAGAGTTCTGAAGTGGCCAGCAATGAGTCCAGATCTAAATCCCATTGTTCCAATACACACAAAGGGAATAAACATGTGTATAGCAAAACATATGTTACTGCAATCCTTTTCTGTGAGAAATACTTCAATTTCTTGAAAAATTTCAGGGGTTCCTACATTTACGGCCATGACTGTATATAAAAATACACTGAATTAATGAACCTAAATTCTTATGAACAGTCAGCATTCATTGCTTCTATGTGAGCGTTTAAGGAACTCATGAATGCCTTATCCAAATGTACAAGGGATTGTTTCTTTAAATGGGCACTCTCATTAAAACTCATTTTTTGCTATTGCACTCCTTATGGTAAATAAAAAAAAAAAATCTTTCTAATGTAAAAATGAACTTTTCTGCCACTAGGTGTCTCCCTACTTGTCCAGAGCACATTTCCCATAACCCCCCACCCCCCATTTTTTTGCACGGACTTCGGACTCCTTCTGGCCTGGCAGAAGTCCAAAATCAGGAAATGCTGAGGGGGGTGTGCAGCCTTAGCCAATAAGAGCTCATCTCACACACTGAACTACTCTGGGCTGTGTGTAGCAGAGTGAGGGAGGAAGTTCTCCTCTGTTTGGCTTCAGATGATGCCACGCCTGCTGGGGAACACCTCTTCCCAGTCTGTGAATCTGACTGAGCAGAAAATACAGAGCAATATCAAGGTAAAAAACATGAATAAAAAATAAAAGGCAGGGCGTGTTTATCATGATGGGGCAGTGAACTGGGAGGATTATAAGATTAATCAAGATAATGAGAGGTACTCTTTAAAAAAAAGTCACTGTAATTTTTAATAACTTTTGACATGTTATGCAGACATGTCAAAAGTTTTGCTCAGTCGGGTCTCAAATATTGCTGGGAGTAGCGCAAGGCTTCAGGACCCACCTCCATAAGCAAATTGAGACAAACTAAGGATGAGCTACTAAAGGAAAGAAGAAATATGTCATTTACACTGAATTACTTATATTAAAAAACCTAACAAAAATACAAACAAATGCAACAATGCAGACCACAAAAAGCACATGGAATGCATAAATGGCCAAGAGGTAAGTTCCAGCAAAACCAAGATAAAAGATTCAATCTTTATTATGGCACAATTCCAGCAGGTACAAATGCAGAACCAGTAACAACCAAAGCGTTTTAGGCTCATCCAGCCCTTAGTCATGGCTGCAGTCTGTATTCAGCATGTAATGCTTATGTTTTTACATAAAAAATTAGTAAATATCTTGTGCTTACCCGCACAAAGATTAGGGTGTTACTGTCTCCAACTTGATATTTTCCTTCCGACACTTTTATCATTGGAAATTGGAAAGGACAAGTGCAGCAACCAAGTATCTCCCGAACCTGTGAAGCAAAGCAGATTTTGTATTAGTGTTAATGAATTATTGTTATTTACTAACAGATCCCAAAGGGAAGAGGTCTAATCTGAACAAGGCCCTTGAACTCTGAAAAGGAGGAATAGAGAACATCTTTACAGCAGTGTAGAATACATGTCATCACAATGCAGGCCTCTATGACAGCATGGTATACATTGAACCCTCTAGAATATAGGATGTGAGATAATCCCAGCACACTACTTATTATTCTGAAAGACTCATACACAGTAAGTAAAGCCATCTGAATTACTCATAAGCAGCATTACCTCAGATGGGCAATAGAGCACACAATGGACTTTTCAGTATTCTGAGAGCATATGCACAGACGAGAAATGACTCACTTCTGAGCAATATAAATATCCACTTTTATTTTATGCGCTCTCATTTTCCAGGGTGAAAACTAGGACATGACTTAAGTTCGTGAAGCTTTCCACAGGAAGTATCACCTTGGAGATATACAAACATCAGGGAAAGTCTAGATGCAGACGGTACTGACAGGAAAAACTTGTCATTACATCACTTCCTTTCTAAAGACGGTGGGCGAGGTGTCAGTCTACAAAACTATCATTAGATTTACTGATTCCCAACACAATGGCTAATAATGGACGTCCAAGACCTGACAAGGAGACGGATATTACTAAAGCACAAGCGGACCCAACTGAATAAAGACATAGCCTGAATAAAGACATATTCCTTTCCACCGCCTCCCAATTCCCTTTTACCAATGAACTAACCACACTATCTTTTTTCAGCTTGCCAGTTCCTCCACTAGTTCTGATATCACTGGCGTAAGTGCCATAAACACAAACGATGCCTACTCCCATATTAATAATATATATATATATATATATATATATATATATATATATATATATAAACCTGAATAACCTTCTGAAGAATCAAGTCCAGTGTATCAAGTTCCACGTGATGGCCATAAACAGATGTTTACAGACAAGAATAATAAAATAAAAACAACACACCCTAGTTACTAAATAACTAGGGACAACTAGAAATTCCTTTTCATATCTTAAATGAAAGGTTGGTATGAAAGTTGTACGATAAAAAAAAAATAAATAAATAAAAAAACTGATGAACTCCAATGGGTCCGAACAGATCCCATTGACTTACAAGTTACATAGGTTGCGGTTGAAAAAAAAAAAATACATGTCTATTTATGGGGTCCGTCTAGTGTCTGTTTTGCAAGATTAAGGCAGTATTTAAGATATGAAAGCTGAGCTGTGATTGGTTGCAATGGGCATATCACGCAGTTTGTGTCTCTGGGCCATTTTGTCAAACAAGCATTAGATCGTCACCTGGTCCCACCAAAATCAGCATGTTTTTGGTAGGACCATTTAATATGTATGGCAGTCTCCTGACTCTCTACGGAAAATGTTGGAGAGAAAAAGACTGGACACCTTATATTTCAACTACCTGATCCTTTTGTACTCAGGAAGATATGTAATGTCCCAGTACAGGTACATGGTCCTATACTACCTGTAGGCCCTGTCAGGTTGAGTCCCTGGGGGCTCCCCTGCAGGGTCTCCCTTTGTTTTCTCCCTTTTGGTTTAATAAATGTGTGTATGTTCCTTTAATGCTTAGACAGGATCCCTGTGTCTAGATAGTATCCAGGACCTGTGGAGGTCTCAAGGACCTGTGAGTAAGCCTGTCACATGTTATGCGGTTACATGATTTGTTGTAATATGTACTCCCAGAGAGCACCAGCTTAACCTATGGCCCACAGCTTGACTAATGGGCTTTAGTCCAGCCCCCCACTATATAAAGGGGTGGCCATCTTTAATTAGCTCTCTTTCCTCAGACTCTTCTGAGAGTAACATCAAAGTCTTTGCTGAAGCAGCTACCAGAGATCTCAGGACAAGTGGAGGCCATAAAGCTACAAGTCTCTAGTAAGTCTACAAGTCTATGTCTGCTGTCAGTACAACTAGTCAAGTCAAGTCTAATTACAAGTCAAGTTTATTACAAGTATTGGTCCAGCAAGCTGTGAGGTCCTCTGGGTACTGGTCACCTCTCTGGGAAATCTGGCCTTAGCTGTGAAGATAATTACACCTCTCTTCTACTCAGTGAAGCCTCCGTTTACCCTCAACTGGTTGTGGACTCTTTATTCACTACTAGCCCGTGGGATAGCAGAGAATCCAGGCGTGTGGTGTTCCGGAACCCAAAAACCACACTGGCGTCACAAACACATAGGGGTTAATACCATCCGACCCCCGGGGTTAATAACATCTGATCGCACAACTTTCACCGCAAAACCCGTGGTCCCGCCATATACACCGGTGGTTACCACAGATAAGCTACCAGCAAAAGCTGGCAATGGTTTTCTACCCTTTTTATATTTCGAACATATGTAAATGGCCGAGCATGCATGTGGGGAAAAGGAGAGATAGCTGTTCGTTTTATGATGTCTAAGGCAAACTTTAGACATCGGGTCCACACTAACAACATTAGCAATACTTCTGTCAACCACATTTTTGAGTCCGACACATACAGGAATACTTTCAGGAAACGGATCAAACATAGTTACAATTAAACTATGTTCAGTCGACTAAAGTCTATGCTCCCAATCAATGACATGTTGGCATCAGTTTTTGACAAGATGCTGACATGTAGCCAGACACAGGGCTCAAAACATAATTAATAAAGCTTAAAACAGATTGAGAGGGAAGCCATCACTTCAGTCCACCCCGCTGCCTCTATTAACTTTCCTGACTCTCCAGTCTGCTGATGAAGTCATAAACCCACTGTAGCCAATGGCCAGTGCAATAGGTTCAGAACATCATCAGCAGAGCAGAGAGAACGCATTACCAGTGGAAGTAAACAGAAGCACCGAGGGAGTCCGGAGCACCAACACTGGACTCAAAGCATAATGGCTTATCGCAATGATTATCTGCTCGTGGAAGACAACTGTATTTACAAAGCATCAACTATGCAGATCCCTTCAGAAGCCTATATGATCCATTAATAGCTCAATTATAGGAATTTCCATAGACTTCAGCTGTAATCTGCAGGGAAATCTAGGACTAAGTGCTCAATTAAGCATTACATATAGCCCACCGAAATTAATAGATTGCCCATACGTCCTCCAGCGTAAGAGAAGTTCTTTGCAGCCACTCTCCGCTCTGGTGATTTTTCCAAATCATACATCTCCTTACAGATCACTATAGCTCATGGGAGTGACGACCCCCCTATGCAATCTATCGAACTGAGCCTCCCCGCTAAGTGGAGCTGAGGGTCGGCCCATAGTCCATATATTGTCTATGGGAGTTATCCGAGCAATAAACCTAGGTATCTCTTTCGCTCCTATAGAAAATGAATGGAGTGCTTGGGGCCTCTGTTGTGCAATTGAGACACTTATTCCCCAGAAACCTTTTTTTAAGGCTGGATTACCACTTAAAGTCTCACACAGAAGCAGTATGTTTGAGTAATAGACAATTTAGTCCCAAGAAGACAAAAAAAAAAATGGATCTGCTGCGATTACCTTGCAGTATACACGGTAAAGTTGTTCTGATATATACTGTAGAAAAAAAATATTAAAAAAAATGTGATGTGGAGGGACCTATAGAGTGTTCTAATAGTATTAGGATTATACAGATACAGACATTTGCAGCAGAAAGCAATATGACCCCCCCATTTAGCCTATTTGGCTTACCAATTCATCCAAATTCTTGAGATCACATAAAGTACGGGGAGGCCTGGCAGGCATTTGAGGCCGTGGGTATGCTTTCTGATCAGTGTTTGGTCTGCCCCGGCTAAGTTCTTCTTCAATTTCTTCTTCCATCTGAATGAGAGTTGGTGCTGGCATGCCAAAGCGTGCACCACGCCGGGCCACCTCAAGCAAGCACAATACAAAACTCTTCTCACCCCTTCTCAACACCAGATCATTGGTCTCAAACATTAACACCTCCGGTATACCAAGTTCCTTCCGGCACCAGCCAATGAAGTTTGATACATTATCCCTGGCAATGAATGAGCCGGGAAGAGCACCCTTGACTTGGAATGTCACCTCCTTGTGTGGAAGTCGCATGGTAGCAGCCGCCTCTGGATATTGAGCTTTAAAATCCAGGGCCAATCGGTTCAGATTGTTAGCATGCTGGCATAAAGAGTACCCAGTCTCCAAAGCCTCCAGAAACGTGCCGGCTTCCATGTCCAAGTCATACAGCATATTGAGCCAATCTGTAAGGTCCTCCTTCATGGCTTCCAGATACTCTTCACTGGAGCGGAACGGTCGGATGCTTTTGGAAGCAGATGACTGGATTTGGCTCTGGTCTGCCATTGCTTCTCATTCCACTCTTCAGTGAGCTGACCTGCACAGAGAACAATCGATATATTAGCCTGCTTAATGTCAGAGCTGTCAACCCTTTTATTTATCTAGTAACATGTTTTCATTCAGTTTAATGCTTTATTTAGGCAATGATCTGGTAACAAAGCAGAATGCAATGGTTTGCAACATATATGTCAAAGCTGTACATACAATAGGGGGAATTTATCATTGGTTTTACCCTGTTTTTGTGGTACTAAGCGGTCACACAATTTGTCGCAGTTGCCGTTTAGAGATTTTTAATTTGCTTTAGATGTTTTTTCTAAAATTGTGTAGCTATGCCATAGTTTGAAAAAAAAAAAAAATTGCAGAGGAGGAACCAAAGTGGTGCACTGAAGTGTAATATCAATAAAATCCGTACTAGCACCATATTTATCAGATACCATGCACTGTTTAATAAATACATTGCAAGTACATGTTGCCACCACACAAATTAAAAGGTGTAGAAAAAATGGTCACCTACACGACCCTTGATAAATTTCCCTCCATAGACTCTACACAAATATGCCCCGTGTGTATCTTCTTCAGGGGCCAAACCCACCCACTGTGGACAATACTGACGATGAACCAGACGTGTGCCACAAGCATCATCACTGTCATCCTCTTTCTTGGGGAAATCCAGTCAAAGTGATACATGTATGGAGACTACTATAGTGAAATAGGTTATTTTGGGCCACCACTAATTTCCAGAAGGCATAGAGCTTTCTCTTACTGGAAATCCGTAGTACTAACTACAGTTCCGCACGTCATTTTCTAATCTGTAATCTGATGGATTACTATAGTCAACTCCAGCGCTGATTGTCCTATTTTTGTTTTTTGCACGGTGACCTAAACGATTCCTACCCAACCCCGCATTCATGATGCCCCTTGCTGGTAGGTTCAGAGACATATAGTCTTACAGTTGTCCCAGAAACAGCCAAATTATCAAAAATTTTCCCCCACTTTTGTTGACATTATATATATATATATATATATATATATATATATATATATATATATATATATATATACACATACACATACATACACACACGTATATATAAATAATTATTAATTTGTTAATAATAAATATTCTGTATGAGAATAATAAATATTTTCATATTAATTTAATATAATAAAAAAAAAAAAAAAACACCAACACCAACCACCAACAAACACCAACCACCAACACCAAAGACCAACAAAGACCAACAAAGACCAACAAAGACCACCAAACACCACCAAACACCACCAAACACCACCAAACACCACCAAACACCAACACTGTGCAATTGAAGACTGCTGAGCACTGCTCTTTCAGTCTGGCATTTTCTTAGTGGTGCCCCAATCTGCCCAAAGCAGGTGACAGAAAACTGTGAGCGTGTTACCCAAGGACCACAATATTACGACAGGACCCTTCCCGGATGAACAGGTGCCATAACAGTGTACCAGGATGAGGGTAAGAATTGACCACCACTGGAATGGCCATGTGACTATGAAACCAGCAAAATATACACTGAATATGGTTGCATTTGATCGTATTGTGTGTGCATTGGAGAGAAGAAAAAAAAAAAAGGAAAAAAAAAAATTTTATAAAAATAATTCCCTTCTTAAGTCAAATATGGATGGGTCAGAACTGCCGTCAATTTTACTACAGACGCTAAATAGGAATATTGGGGAATCTGCATGTACAGTGACGTCTCTCCAAAAGACCACCTCTATGAGGAGACCATTCCCTTATCCAGACCAGATTTCCAGTCACACATTTTACCTTCTACAATTATTTGAGAAGATTAACCCCATGTTACAGTGTTTCCCAACCAGCCTCTAGCTGCTGCAAGACTACAACTCCCAGCATGCCCGGACAGCCTTCGGCTGTCCGGGCATGCTGGGAATTGTAGTCTTGCAACAGCTGAAGGCACCCTGAGTTGGAAACACGGCTTTACTGTACTTTTTCTATGTAGGCGCAGGACATCTCACCTCATACACAGGGATGGCTGTGCGGACACTCGGGGCCCCCCTCAGAGCTCCTGCAGAGAGGGGGGCTGCCTGGCATTGGCACACACACACAGGGTCGCTCTCATGTTGGAAATGTCTCTAGCAGCGCTTCCTCCAGATGCCATGCCGGGTGTCTCACCTATTCTGCAGTCAGGGCAGGGCAGGACTAGCCCATAGAGGGGCGGTGAAGCTCACACTAGCAGCCCCGGGCAGCCTCGCCCTTCGCACAAGGTTAATCCTGTGCCACCGGGAGCGGCGCTCTCCCCCGCCTGTCCTGGTCGCCACCTTGCTGGCATCCCTGTCACATCGCGTCCCGTCTCCTTCCTGCCATGGACCACAGGAGGGGGGGTGGGAGCCGATCACTCCGGCCCCGCGCTTCCTCCCTTTCTCGGTAGTTTTGCTGGAGATCTGGGAGGGCCAGCGCTTCTAGAATACGGAGGGCTTCATTACAACTTCCTGCCAGCCCGGGGTGTCCATTCATTTACTGGGAGCGGGAATGGAGTGACGCTGCGGTTCTGATGCTATATTCTGCCCCGTGTCATTACCCGGGATAGGACACAAATTACACTGCACCAGCCCTATACTTATCCGGCCAGGGGAGGGTTAACCCAGACCCAGCGCGGTCCCTTGGATGTTTAACCCTGCCAGTGCCGAAGGTAAGGGCGAGGAGCGGCTCCCCGGACTGCACAGTGGCCTGCGGCTTTAAGGATGAGCTCACGCCAGGCAGAGGAAGGCGAGGCCGCCTGCCCAGACTCCAGACTCTCTGGCCTCAATCCCAAGTTTAAATATTTTAACGTCTTGGCCAATGCGGAAGGAGAATTCCTGGCTGAGCGGTTAACCCTTCAAAGACCTGAAGTAGATTTACTTGGAAAAATCCAAATCTGGATTGGCCAGTTTTACCTGACAGAAAGCTATCCATAGAAACCTGCTGCCGGATAGCGATGAGCAGCATTGGCGATATATCGGATTAGCGATATTTTGCTTATATATAGACGAATATTCGTCCTGTATTTGCGAATTCGTTATATTCGCATATGTGAATATTCGCATATTCGAGGAAAACAGTGAGGGGGTGGGTAGGGTTGGGTGTGAATTTTCGCATTTAGAATTTTTATTGTGAATATATTCGCTATATATTCGAAATGACAAATATTCCCATATGTGAATATTCGCATGTTCCTTCTTTTCACTTGTGGGCCAATTAGAATGATGCAAATACACTTGTCAGAGGTTATCAACAACATCCGTAGCAACCAATAGTAAAGTTCCCCACCCCCTCACTGTTTTCTTCCACCAATACGTAAATATTCACATATGTGAAAATAATGAATACGCGAAATATCGCAAATTCGAATATGACCAATGCCGCTCATCACTAGGGGTGGGCAACTTTACTATTAGTTGCTAGGGATGTTGGTGATAACCTCTGACAAGTGTATTTGCATCATTCTTACCCCTTGGGGGTAAGGTTATATTAAAGGAGTAGTCCAGTGGTGACCCAGTGGTGAACAACTTATCCCCTATCCTAAGGATAGGGGATAAGTTGCAGATCGCGGGGGGTCCGACCGCTGGGGCCCCCTGCGATCTCCTGTACGGAGCCCCGACATCCCGCGGGAAGGGGGCGTGTTGACCTCCGCACGAAGCGCCGGCCGACACGCCACCTCAATACAACTTTATGGCAGAGCCGAAGCACTGCCTTCGGCAATCTCCGGCTCTGCCATAGAGATGTATTGAGGGGGCGTGTCGGCCACCACTTCGTGCGGGGGTCGACACCCGCTATCTGGCCGGAGAGCCGGGGCCCTGTACAGAGAGATCGCAGGGGGCCCCAGCGGTCGGACCCCCCGCGATCTCAAAATTATCCCCTATCCTTAGGATAGGGGATAAGTTTTCACCACTGGACTACCCCTTTAAAGGGTTTATCCAGGATTAGAAATACAGAGCTGATTTCTTCCAAATAAAAAAAGCATCAGGTTGTGTATGGTATTGCAGCTCAGTTCCATTAACCCCTTAAGGACTGAGCGTTTTTCCACTTTCGTCTTTTCCTCCTCACCTTTTAAAAATTATAACCCTTTAAATTTTGCACCTAAAAATCCATATTATGGCTTATTTCTTGCACCACCAATTCTACTTTGTAATGACATCAGTCATTTAACCCAAAAATCTACGGCGAACGGTAAAAAAAAAAAAATCATTGTTAGACAAAATTCAAGAAAAAAAAACGCTATTTTGTGAATTTTGGGGGCTTCCGTTTCTACACAGTACATTTTTCGGTAAAAATAACTCCTTATCTTTATTCTGTAGGTCCATACGATTAAAATAATACCCTACTTATATAGGTTTGATTTTGTTGTGTCATCTTCTGACCCCTATAACTTTTTTTATTTTTCCGCCTATGGGGCGGTATGAGGGCTACTTTTTTTGTGCCGTGATCTCAAGTTTTTAACGGTCCCATTTTTGTATTGATCCGACTTTTTGATTGCTTTTTATTAATGTTTTCATGATATAAAAAGTGACAAAAAATATGCTATTTTGGACTTTGGAATATTTTTGCACGTAAGCCATTGACCGTGCGGTTTAATTAACGATATATTTTAATAATTCGGACATTTCCACACGCAGTGATACCACATGTGTTTATTTTTATTTACACTGTTTTGTTTGTTTTTTTAAATGGGAAAAGGGGGTGATTCAAACTTTTATTAGGGAAGGGGTTAAATGATCTTTATTAACTATTTCTTTGCAATGTTATAGCTCCCATAGGGGGCTATAACACTGCACACACTGATCTTTTACATTGATCATTGTTATCCCATAGGATACCATTGATCAATGAGTCTGCCGCTTGACTGCTAATGCCTGGATCTCAGGGGGGGGGGGGAGTTTAGTTTTGCAACAGCTTGAGACACATTGATGACTATTACTTGCAATCTTGTGATTGCAGACAGTGATCAATGCTGTCTATAGCAAAGCATTGATCAGTGTTATCGACACTCCATTACTACAAGCTGCTGAGGCTGCCTGCATTATTGGAGTGTTGATCAAACAAGCTGGAGGCAAGTAGGGACTCGCCACCTGTCCTCTGAACTGATTTTATAGATGGCATTTGGGGGAAGAATGGGTTACTTATGCACAGAGTTTTAGCAAGAGTAAAAGTGAGTAGACATCGAGAAAAACTAAAACAAAACTGCAGGACAGTAAGCAATGGCTTATCCATAGCACTGAACAGGCTGTCGCTGTATAAGAGTTTGATTTTTACATTATTATATCTAGCATGTTGGGGGACACCTATTGATTTGAGTGGGAAGCCGTGTCCAGTCTCTCTCTAGCACATGCTAAGCCCGACCCCACTTCCTGTAATCTGTCTTGCTGAGGCTTTAACAAGGGACATTATGAAACGAACAGGCAGTGGACAGGAGATTGTAGGGAAGGGAGACATCTAGTGGCCAAGATTTTAGAGTTGTTTTTTTGGTATATGAAGGGATTTACAAACATGTTAGGAATCACACAGGTATTCAAATAGAAGGTTTTTTTTATTTATTTTTTTAATGACCGTGATTATTTAAATGGGCACTCTCATTAAAAAATTTTTTTGCTGTTGCACTTCTTATGGTAAATAAAAAAAATCTTTCTAATGTACTTTGTTTAAAATAAAAAAAATTAAGTTTTCTCCCTACTTGTCCAGAGCACATTTTCCCCATCTTTTGCACAGACTTTGGACTCCTGCTGGCCTGTCCTGTTTTTGCTGCTTAAAGGGGTATTCCAGGATTTTTTTTTTATTTGACTATGCTACAGGGGCTGTAAAGTTAGTGTAGTTCATAATATAGTGTCTATACCTGTGTGTGACGGTTTTCTCACAATTGTTCTGTGATTTTCACTCCAATTTTTATTTTTATCAGCATACAAAATGACTGTTGTCTCAGATTTTTGCCAGGTTGCAATGTGGCAGAGACCTGACTCACTAGTCCGCTGATGACAGGGAGCCTGTCTGCTTCAATGGGTGGAGCGATCGCTTGGTGGGAGAGAGATCAATCTGCAACTAATGCAACAGCTGTAGGCACCCTGATTGAAAACCACAGGTCTGCAGCTCATTTATGTTTCAATGAGTGGGTGGCTCAAAAAGTAAAGTCAATCAGGAATTACCTGTTCACAAAAAACTAGCCACAGTGTTATGGTAATCTCACAACATAGCCATTTAGCCCGAGACAAGCACAGATCCTTCCTAAGCATGTCCATTACTGCCTGCTAGGTACGTACCAAAATCACCTTATTGTGGATAACCCCTTTAAAATAGCAGATGCACCAAGACAGTGTCACTAGGTGAAGTGAATAGGGTGCAGCCTTATCCAATCATAGCTCATCTCACACTGAACTGCTCTGGGCTGTGTGTATCAGAGTGAGGGAGGAAGTTCTCCCCTGTATGGCTTCAGATGATGTGACACTTGCTGGGGAATGCCCCTTCCCAGTCTGTGAATCTGGAAATACAGAGCAATATCAAGGTAGAAAACTAACAAATAATAAAAATAGAGGCAGGGGGTGGTTTATCATGATGTGGGTAGTGAACTGGGAAAATTATAAAATTAAACAAGATCATGAGAGGTACTCTTTAAAGGGGTACTCCAGCCCTAAAACATCTTATCCCCTATCCAAAGGATTATCCTATCCAGCGGAAGAAATCTAGTACGGCTGCAAGAATGTGACAAATACAAAGTGAAGACTTCTCCAATTTATGAGTTCCTATTGTTTCACATTTGAAGGGTAACTATTTTGTCACATATCTTTACAAAAGGTCTATAGGTATGTCAAGCACAAAGAAAAAAGTAAAGATTTACAAGTCGATAGCTTCAAGTCATCTACAAATAATCTCATTCTAGAAACAATTGACAATGGTAATAGATAGGTATCCAAATGACAGCTCAATAGACCTCCTGGTGTCGTATCTGTGACATGTTCCATAAAGAATCATTAGTAAAGGTAACAAACTTACAATAACCGTTTACACGTGACATACATGCAATGTAAATAGGTTTATGCCAACATGTAGAGACATCCAAAATGTTTTCATAATTGCAGCCAAAGCACATGTTCAAACCTCTTATGACACATACATGAAAAAAGGCCTAAAGCAGACTGTTTTATATCCAATTAAAATACTGGCCCCACATATATCTTCTTGATATTTTACAGATCAACTAGAAAGCAGTGATCTCAACATTGCGGTTTGTTAAATTGTGTAGTAGAAATTTCTGGAAAATGAAGTGTCAAAACTTAAACCTATCAAAAGCTTTGCAAAAGGAAGAGTGGTGCAGTTGCCCATAACATTCAATCAGATTGCTTTAATTATAATAAGAAAAATTAAAAAAGCATAATTGTTGCTTTGGGCATTTGCACCACTTTCCCCTCTGCACAGGTTTTGATAAATTCCCCCTAGTATGACATGCCAAGTGCACAAGATTTCTTATGACAGCGCTTTACATGCTTCTCTGCTAAGAAACCTTTTGGCTGACCTGTATGATGCTCTTTACCTGGGATTAAATAGGATTAAACTTCAGCATACTTTTTTCCAGGATGGCATGGGTGGAATAGAAATTAAGTCATTTGGTCAGCAGACAGTTTATGGCTGGGCGTTACTGGAAGGAAGTTTGCTAAGTGCAGGCATCTGCCGTCACAGGATCTTTTCCATTCATACAGCCTGTTGAGAGTGCTTATCAGCTCCTGTTACAGATACTAGACGCTTGACAAAAATGGACATTCCCATATTTCCTATATTAAAAAAACATAGGGGTGTTATATGCCCACCATTTATAAACTGCTGAGCAACAGCCAATGTAGAACGGCTTCAAAGCTATATTATATATTTAAAAAACAAACAAACAAAAAAACACATCAACTAATAAGGCTTTGTACTCTGGGGTATAGTCCCTCTGTGTAGCTGTTATTCTCAAATAAAATGCTTTATTGTGGCTGGATACATTTAAGTATCCCACTACCATGTTTGGCAGGGATAAAACTGCTTGCATGATTAGAGTATAAGGGTAGGGTCACACGGAAGAAAGCCGCAGCATATTTAACACTACAGTGTGCCTGCTTGCTCACACCACTACAAGCAGCCAATGTTCTGCGAGTCGCTGCACACATCGCGGCTGCCCTCAGCCTAGCTCAGGAAGCACGGCCGCTATGTCTGCGAGTACACTGCGCATGCGTGCGGAGACTCGCAGATTGCTTTGTGTCTCCTCTTGCTGGCAGATTGCCGCCGCTACAAGCAGGCAGGCACAGATGGAGGAAAACTGTAGGGTCAGTCCTCAGTGGATCCGCAGCATAAAATGCGGATCCATTCTGTGTGACCATACACTCAAGCTGTAATCCAGTGTTTCCCCAACCACAGTGCCTCCAGCTGTTGCAGTGCCTCCCAACATGCTCAGACAGCCTTTGAAAAGTGTTCTGGGAAAATGCCAAGGTTTTTTTTTTTTTTTTAAATTGGCAAAAACTGTGCATTTATAGCCAGATGTTTGATGAAAGTCAATAGTAAAATACAAACATGGACTTAAGAAATGCTTTACTTCTAGAGTATTCTTCTGGGTCAGTGTTTTTCTTCAAAATGTATTGTTTCTCTCCCAGAGACAGCCATTTTTTTCATGGTCTGAAAACCACTAATTGGGGAGGGGGGGGGAGGGTTCTGCAAATAAAAAAAAAATTCTTGAATCAATTTGCAGTTAGCTTGCATTTTTCTGTAGCATTAAAAAAAATTAAGTTGAACATTTTTAACCCCTTCGCAGTACGATGGATCCATGCCCAGCTGATTTCAGTAACTGGGGGCCACCACATTTTGCACCTACAGACCCATATGAGGGCTTGTTTGTTGCACCATCAATTGTACTTTCTAATGACATCAATCATTTTACCCAAAAATTTATGGCAAAGCCAACAAAAAATTTGTGGGGCAAAATTGCAATTAAAACGCTATTTTCTGACCCCTATAACTTTTATTTTTCCTTTTACGGGGCGGTATGAGGGCTAATTTTTTGCGTCTTGATCTGAAGTTTTTATCAGTGCCATCAATGTTTAGATTGGATTTTTTGATTACTTTTTATACATTTAGGGTATACAAAGTAACCAAAAATATGCAATTTTGGATTTTGGATTTTTTTTTACGTGCACGCCATTGACCGTGCAGTTTAATATATTTTTCCCTTACGTCCTAACCAGTGGCACAGATGGGGTGTAAATTTTATTGAGAACCTTAAATAAATGTCTAGACCCTTCCACCCCCTATATATAGGGGGAAAGAGCCCCACCCCCTTGTGTTTTTTTCTGTCCTCCCAGACAGAGGTTATGACTGGTGGTTGGGTCCTGCTTTTAGTTTACCAGGACCCCCCTTATTTTTCTAATTTTAACTTTTCTATTGACGCCTTGGGCTCGGATTTCCTAGCCCCTCTTTCTAATATTACCAGGCAGCTCTGTCCGCCTATGTGTTCTTGTCTACCTGATACCGGTTTTCCTCTCCCTGGAGGAATTTTGTTTATTCCTCCCATATTTGGAGGAGCTTATGGCCCAATCAGTACTGGGCCCTATTTAAGTCCGCTCAGAAGGATCTGGTGGCCTCCTTGAGCATTAGTGCTTGTAGTTCACAGCCTACTTTATCTTTGAGATTGCTATTGAGCCTTGCTGCCTCTATAGCTTGCCATTTTGTGACTTGTTTGTTGCCTTCTCTGTGCTTTCCTTGTGGTACAGTTTTTTCCCTTTTTATTTATTTATTTTTACTGCTCCTGTCTTGCAGAGCATATCGTCTGCTGACGGTTCCCGGGAGGCTCCTGGTAAAAAGTCGACCTCCAAAAGGAAGCACTTACAGTGCCACGATTGTCAGACCTTGCTAGAGGACAACTACCAATTTTCTCACTGTCCCTTGTGCCATGCCAGATACAAGCAGGAACCCACTATCCAGGACATGGTTGTCTGGGTCAAAGATTTTTTGTCCTCTAACATGAATTCCATGGGAGCTTCCATTGATGAGCTAAAGCAGATGGTGTCCGCTAAGCGTTCAAGACCAGCTTCGCCTCCAAGGTCGATGGAAGTGTCCGGGGAAGCAGCGCGTGATGACTCCCAGTCCTCTTCATCTGAGGAAGAAGACAAGTTTCAGTATTTCTTCTTTTCCGGAGAAAACACAGAGGCTGCTAAGGTCTATCAGGTTGGAGGACCATGATGCCGAAAGGGGGTGAAGCCTCTACGTCTGCCTCTAAGGAGCCTAGGGCCTTTAAAGCAGATGATTCCCTTCTGTCTTTAAAGAGGGACTCCCATGGAAAACTTTTTTTTTTTATAAATCAACTGGTGCCAGAAAATTAAACACATTTGTAAATTACTTCTATTAAAAAAATCTTAATCCTTCCAGTACTTTGTAAGGGCTATATACTAAAGAGGAAATGCTTACATTTTTAGATTTCTCTGATGTCATGACCACAGTGCTCTCTGCTGACCTCTGCTGTCGCATTTTAGGAACTTTCCAGAGCAGGAGAAAATCCCCATAGCAAACATATGCTGCTCTGGACAGTTCCTAAAATGGACAGCAGGGGTCAGCAGAGAGCACTGTGGTCATGACATCAGAGAAATCTAAAAATAAAAATATTTCCTCTGAAGTATACAGCCCCTAAAAAGTACTGGAAGGATTAAGAATTTTTTATAGAAATAATTTACAAATCTGTTTAACTTTCTGGCACCAGTTGATTTAAAAAAAAAAAAAAAAAAAAAGTTTTCCACGGGAGTACCCCTTTAACCCCTTCATGACCCAGCCCATTTTCACCTTCAGGACCTGGGCATTTTTTGAAAATCTGACCACTGTCACTTTAAACATTAATAACTCTGGAATGCTTTTACTTATCATTCTGATTCCGAGATTGTTTTTTCGTGACATATTCTACTTTATGTTATTGGTAAAATTTCACTGATATTTGCATCCTTTCTTGGTAAAAAATCTAAAAATTTCATGAAAATTTTGAAAATTTAGCATTTTTCTAACTTTAAAAGTCTCTGCTTGAAAGGAAAATGGATATCCAAATAAATTACATATTGATTCACATATACAATATGTCTACTTTGTGTTTGCATAAAAAAATTTACAAGTTTTTACTTTTGGAGGACACCAGAGGGCTTCAAAGTTCCGCAGCAATTTTCCAATTTTTCTTAAGATTTTCAAAATCGTAATTTTTCAGGGCCCAGTTCAGGTTGGAAGTGGATTTTAAGGGTCTTCATATTAGAAATACCCCATAAATGACCCCATTATAAAAACTGCACCCCCCAAAGTATTCAAAATGACATTCAGTAAGTGTTTTAACCCTTTAGGTGTTTCACAGGAATAGCAGCAAAGTGAAGGAGAAAATTCTAAATCTTAATTTTTTACACTCGCATTTTCTTGTAGACCCAATTTTAGAATTTTTACAAGGGGTAAAAGGAGAGAAATAACCCTAAAATTTGTAACCCAATTTCTCTTGAGTAAGTAAATACCTCATATGCGTATGTCAAGTGTTCGGCGGGTGCAGTAGAGGGCTCAGAAGGGAAGGAGCGACAATGGGATTTTGGAAAGTGAGTTTTTCTGAAAGGGTTTTTGGGGGGCATGTCCCATTTAGGAAGCCCCTATGGTGCCAGAACAGTGGACCCCCCCACATGTGACCCCATTTTGGAAACTATACCCCTCATGGAATTTAATAAGGGGTGCAGTGAGCATTTACACCCCACTGGCGTTTGACAGATATTTGAAACATATCTACACCAAAAAAAGAGATACCAGTATACTGAATGAATACAAAAATAGTGAGTAAGCTTTATTCAAGTGCATTATAAAAAGACATCATACATAAAATACAAGGTACTATACAGATGAAAGCTACAGAAAAAATGTAGTGATAATGAATCCACAAAGGTAAACAATAAGGACGGCAGGGATACAGTACACAGATATCAAATTGCAACATGCCCATGAATATTGAAAATAAATAATGGGAAATACATATACCAAATATGTAAGGCTGGTATATGTCCTCAATGAGGCTATAAGTAAAGTGCAAATAATCAATTGTATTGCACCTAGCCCTACTCAGAGGTCAGTCAGCAGCATTACAAAGTGGTAAAAAAAAAAAAGGGGAAGAGCATGAAAGACAGCATAAAATATCAAATACCTGCCATACACCAGTAGGGGAGATCACTACCTGTACCCCAACGCGCGTTTCGCGTATGGGCTTCGTCAGGGGGCGTGTCTAGTACTGAAGGGCGTTCATATTTATAGTGGTCCTCCTAATACAATTGGTTAGGGCTAGGTTGAGGGGCAGCTAATTCAGCCAATGGTCATGGGTGTTATACAATCTCACCTACTTGAAACTGTGCATCACTTCTGACAGCCTACGTGATAGGGCAGATGCCGTGTGTGGCGCTGGTGCCCGCTGTCTCGGCGGGTGACGTGACTTCCTCCAGCGCCACATCCGGTCCGGCTCCCGATCACCTGACTCGTACATCACCGAACCGAGATCACATGACCGATGCGCCACAGCGTCCCATAGCGCATCATACCCATGCGATCACAGTACAGCTCCGTGACAGACGAGTCAGCCGATCACGTGATGTGCACAACTCACATGATCCCTATCAGCGCCGGCTTTACTACCAGGGAAGAGATCACTATAGTAACAATAGCTCATGCAGTCACATGATAATAGTCACATGCCTAATATAGCCAATAATATCATAATGAAGGAGAGGAAAAATAGTAATAAAAAATATAATAAAGGAATCATCACCAGTATGTGAAAAATACGTGAAAGGTGCTCAAAGTGCAAAAGACCAAACGTGACAATAGTGCAAAATCAATAAAGTTATATACTTACCTAATGAGATAAATATAATAATAGACGTGGTGTTAATCCCATAAGAATAAATAATCACAACTCATAGATGTATCAATTAACCCTCTAAAAAAATCTTAAGAGACAATTCAAATAATTTAATAAACAATAAGGACGGCAGGGATACAGTACACAGATATCAAATTGCAACATGCCCATGAATATTGAAAATAAATAATGGAAAATACATATACCAAAAATGTAAGGCTGGTATATGTCCTCAATGAGGCTATAAGTGAAGTGCAAATAATCAATTGTATTGCACCTAGCCCTACTCAGAGGTCAGTCAGCAGCATTACAAAGTGGTAAAAAAAGGGGAAGAGCATGAAAGACAGCATAAAATATCAAATACCTGCCATACACCAGTAGGGGAGATCACTACCTGTACCCCAACGCGCGTTTCGCGTATGGGCTTCGTCAGGGGGCGTGTCTAGTACTGAAGGGCGTTCATATTTATAGTGGTCCTCCTAATACAATTGGTTAGGGCTAGGTTGAGGGGCAGCTAATTCAGCCAATGGTCATGGGTGTTATACAATCTCACCTACTTGAAACTGTGCATCACTTCTGACAGCCTACGTGATAGGGCAGATGCCGTGTGTGGCGCTGGTGCCCGCTGTCTCGGCGGGTGACGTGACTTCCTCCAGCGCCACATCCGGTCCGGCTCCCGATCACCTGACTCGTACGTCACCGAACCGAGATCACATGACCGATGCGCCACAGCATCCCAAAGCGCATCATACCCATGCGATCACAGTACAGCTCCGTGACAGACGAGTTAGCCGATCACGTGATGTACACAACTCTCATGATTCCTATCAGCGCCGGCTTTACTACCAGGGAAGAGATCACTATAGTAACAATAGCTCATGCAGTCACATGATAATAGTCACATGCCTAATATAGCCAATAATATATAGTCAAGTTATACTTACGTCCAAGACCATCAATCACCTTCCAACGGTCACCCAATTTACGGGACATGTTGGTCCAGAGTCATCACCGAGCCTTAGTTCAGAAACCAGCTTTTGAGAGACCTAAACCCAGATGGGGATGTGCCCCCTGTGGTAAATGCAAGGCCTGTGCCAATATTTGTACAGATACTGTATTTCCTAATTCAGATGGCTCACGTATTTTTACCATCACTCACAGGATCTCATGCGATACCATAGGGGTGATATATCATGCAACATGCCCTTGCGGCCTCATTTACATCGGGATGACGACCAGAGAGCTTCGAAGACGCACTCGAGAACACGTACTTGGAATTTTGGCAGCCAATAAGGAAATGGACACTACAAAATTAACAACAATTCCACGGCATTTCAAACAACATCATGATAGTGACCCACACGGATTCTCGGTAAGAGGAATTGACCGTGTTTTCATTGGTACCAGAGGCGGGAACTGGAAAGTGCAGCTTGCTCGTATGGAGACAAGATGGATATACAGGTTGAAAACTTTATACCCTGAAGGCCTTAATGATCACGCCAGCTTTGCGCCATTTCTATAATTAGGTATATTTATGAGTTAACTCCGTTTCTTTTTGTGTCTAGTCCACTCCTTGATTGGAGTTTTTTATTGTTTCTTGATTTTAATATTATTTTACTCTCATTCATTTCTTTTTGCTTTTCTTCCCTTTTCCATTTTCTTTATCCTTAGGATGTTCTGCTTTGTGGCCTGAGGGGCTGGATACTTCTGTGTGGATGGTCATATTGATATTTCTTGTTGTGCGCCAGTTATTGAGACGTGAATTATTTAATAATCTTCTGAACCTTGCCATACACCAGGGAGATTTATAATGTATTAATATATGATGATCATTTTTAATTTAAATTTGGTCACTTTATTCATATCATTTATATATAGATTTTATTACTATAATATTGTATACATTTATATAATTATGTACTATCTAATTTCTTTTATGTTAGTGTCACATATATCTTGATCATGTATTTGTTTCACCCTATTGGTTTTGATGTACTCATATTATGGTTTCAATTTTTTGTATATGATGTCACATTTGACGCACCACAATATGAATTTGTGTAGAGTATATTATTTCACATTATTAATTTTCTCATATTTAGTCTCACTGGGGACATATAAATATTTTTCTTTTATATATTTTTTTGTTTTATTTATTATTTTTTACAGTAAATATGTTTATTGATTTTCTATTATAAATTATTTGAATTGTCTCTTAAGATTTTTTTAGAGGGTTAATTGATACATCTATGAGTTGTGATTATTTATTCTTATGGGATTAACACCACGTCTATTATTATATTTATCTCATTAGGTAAGTATATACCTTTATTGATTTTGCACTATTGTCACGTTTGGTCTTTTGCACTTTGAGCACCTTTCACGTATTTTTCACATACTGGTGATGATTCCTTTATTATATTTTTTATTACTATTTTTCCTCTCCTTCATTATGATATTATTGGCTATATTAGGCATGTGACTATTATCATGTGACTGCATGAGCTATTGTTACTATAGTGATCTCTTCCCTGGTAGTAAAGCCGGCGCTGATAGGGATCATGTGAGTTGTGCACATCACGTGATCGGCTGACTCGTCTGTCACGGAGCTGTACTGTGATCGCATGGGTATGATGCGCTATGGGACGCTGTGGCGCATCGGTCATGCGATCTCAGTTCGGTGACGTACGAGTCAGGTGATCGGGAGCCGGACCGTATGTGGCGCTGGAGGAAGTTACGTCACCCGCCGAGACAGCGGGCACCAGCGCCACACACGGCATCTGCCCTATCACGTAGGCTGTCAGAAGTGATGCACAGTTTCAAGTAGGTGAGATTGTATAACACCCATGACCATTGACTGAATTAGCTGCCCCTCAACCTAGCCCTAACCAATTGTATTAGGAGGACCACTATAAATATGAACGCCCTTCAGTACTAGACACGCCCCCTGACAAAGCCCATACGCGAAACGCGCGTTGGGGTACAGGTAGTGATCTCCCCTACTGGTGTATGGCAGGTATTTGATATTTTATGCTGTCTTTCATGCTCTTCCCCTTTTTTTTTACCACTTTGTAATGCTGCTGACTGACCTCTGAGTAGGGCTAGGTGCAATACAATTGATTATTTGCACTTTACTTATAGCCTCATTGAGGACATATACCAGCCTTACATATTTGGTATATGTATTTTCCATTATTTATTTTCAATATTCATGGGCATGTTGCAATTTGATATCTGTGTACTGTATCCCTGCCGTCCTTATTGTTTACCTTTGTGGATTCATTATCACTACCTTTTTTCTGTAGCTTTCATCTGTATAGTACCTTGTATTTTATGTATGATGTCTTTTTATAATGCACTTGACTAAAGCTTACTCACTATTTTTGTATTCATTCAGTATACTGGTATCTCTTTTTTTGGTGTAGATAGGTTATGATAGGATCCAGTTTACGCAATTGCCTGTTAGCCAATTGTGTTTGTTCAGTGACAGAGATATTTGAAACAGTGGACTGTGCAAATTAAAAATTTAATTTTTCATTTTCACAGACCACTGTTCCAAAAATATGTCATACACCAGTGGGGTGTAAATGCTCACTGCACCCCTTATTACATTCCGTGAGGGGTGTAGATTCCAAAATGGGGTCACATATGGATATTTATTGTTTTGCGTTTATCAGAACTGCTGTAAGAATCAGCCACCCCTGTGCAAATCGCCTCAAATGTACATGGTGCACTCTCCCTTCTGGGCCTTGTTGTGCGCCCCCAGAGCACTTTGCGTCCACATATGGGGTATCTCCGTAGTCGGGAGAAATTGCATTACAAATTTAGAGGGTCTTTTTTCCCTTTTACCTCTTGTGAAAATAAAAAGTATAGGGCAACACCAGCATGTCAGTGTAAAAAATTTATTTTTTTACACTAACATGCTGGTGTAGACCCCAACTTCACCTTTTCATAAGGGGTTAAAGAAGAATAAGCCCCCCAAAATTTGTAAGGCAATTTCTCCCGAGTACGGCGATACCCCATATGTGTCCCAAAACTGTTGCCCTGAAATACGACAGGGCTCCAAAGTGAGAGCGCCATGCGCATTTGAGGCCTGAATTAGGGATTTGCATAGGGGTGGACATAGGGGTATTCTATGCCAATGATTTCCAAACAGGGTGCCTCCAGCTGTTGCAAAACTCCCAGCATGCTTGGACAGTCAATGGCTGTCCGGCAATACTGGGAGTTATTATTTTGCAACAGCTGGAGGCTCCGTTTTGGAAACAGTAGCGTACCAGACGTTTTTCATTTTTTTTGGGGAGGGGGGCTGTGTAGGGGTATGTGTATATTTAGTGTTTTTTTATTTTAGGTTAGTGTTAGTGTAGTGTAGTGTTTTTAGGGTACAGTCACATGGGCAGAGGTTCACAGCAAGTTTGCCGCTGGAAGTTTGAGCTGCAGCGCAAAATTTGCGCCATCTCAAACTTGCAGCACTCACTGTAAACCTCCACCCATGTGAGTGTACCCTGTACATTCACATTGGGGGAGGGGGGGGGGGGGGAGGGGCAAACATCCAGCTGTTGCAAACTCCGAGCATGCCCTTTGGCTGTCCGTGCATGCTGGGAGTTGTAGTTTTGCAACAGCTGGAGGCACACTGGTTTGGAAACACTAAGTTTGCAACCAAACTTAATGTTTCCAAACCAGTGTGCCTCCAGCTGTTGCAAAACTACAACTCCCAGCATGCATGGTCTGTCAGTGCATGCTGGGAGTTATAGTTTTGCAACAATTGCAACAGCTGGAGGCACTGAGGTAGGAAACTGACAATGTTTTCCAACTAGTGTGCCTCCAGTTGTTGCAAAACTACAACTCCCAGCATGCCCAGAATGCCCAGGCATGCTGGAAGTTGTAGTTGGGCAATATCTGAAGGATCAGATGTTGCCGAACTACAACTTCCAGCATGCTTGGGCAGTCTGGGCATGCTGGGAGTTGTAGTTTTGCAACATCTGGAGGTCCACAGTTTGGAGACCACTGTATAATGGTCTCCAATCTGTGCTCTTCCAGATGTTAGAGAACTACAACTCCCAGCATGCCTGGACAGACTGAGCATGCTGGGAGTTGTAGTTTTGCAACATCTGGAAGAGCACAGATTGGAGACCATTATACAGTGGTCTCCACACTGTGGACCTCCATATGTTGCAAAACTACAACTCTCAGCATGCCCAGAAAGCCAAAGGCTGTCTGGGCATGCTGGGAGTTGCAGTTTTGAAACTCCCAGAGGCAGCAGTGAGATCGCTTTACGGCGATTTCATTGCTGCCAATGAAGATGCCGCACTGCTGCCGGAAACTCACCGCCGGGACGCAGCGCCGCCGGGACCGCCTGGAGGACGTCGCTTGCGCCGGGACCGCTCGGGACGCCACATGGACGGGTAAGGGACAGTTAGCAAAGCGGTGTGTGTCCCGATCCCCGTGATCCAGACTCTCACACCGCGCTGCTAAGTATTCTCATAGCGAAACGCTGCTATCAGCTAGTCAGATTTGACTAGCTGATAGCAGCGATTGCTGGGGGTGGGGTGGATGAAACCCCCCCATGGTCGCATGGTAAGATGGCTGGCTATCAGTGATAGCCACCATCTTACCGGGCGCAGCAGGATGCCGCGAGTAGCGGCAAAAACGTTCATGACGTACCTGTATGTCATGGGTCGGGAACACCTTGCCACCCATGACGTACAGGTATGTCATAGGTCGGGAAGGAGTTAATGAAGACAGACTGGAAGAAGCCGGAGAAAGGTCCCGTGCTTACCAAGCGCTTCAAAAGTATGTTCCCGATGCAGGGAGACCAGGTATCTTCCTGGGGACCTGTGCCTAAGTTGGATTTGGCTCTCTCCAAATTATCCAAACGGACCTTGGTACCCTCGGATGATGGCTCTAGCCTCCAGGATAGTGCTGGACGGTATACTGTTTCATACCGAAATTTTTGTGCTGCACGATATGAATTTTTCCCATTCCGCAATACCGGTTGGGCCCCTAACCCCTTGGGAATTAATTCATTATCAACCCAGCGCTGCGCTGTCCCCACATCAGGGAACTAATCATATGTGATCCGCGAGGGCTGTTCTGCTTCAAACCCCCAATTATCAGCGCTGCGCTGTCCCCATCAGGGTAAATACTCACAGATCACCCGCAAGCGGTGCCCTCCTTGTCCTCCTGTTGCGGCCTGCCGGCGCTGACACTATACTGAAAGCTGTATCCCTATGCCCGAGCTGCAAAAGGTAAACAAAATAAACTTTAACTCACCTTCCCCTGTCAGACCGGACCTGCTCCCGCCCCCCAGCGATGTTCCGCCTCGGCCAGTGATTGGTTGAGTCATGTAAGAAGCCGGCCCGGCATCGGCCGAGGCAGAACATCGCTGTAGCCAGTGATTGGCTGCCGGCTCTCAGACGTTCCAGTCTACAGGAAGGGCGTGAGGCAGACGTAGGAAGGTGTGTTAAAGTTTTAGTTTATCTTTTGCAGCCCGGGCATAGGGATACAGCGTACAGTATTGAGTGACAGCGCTGGAGGGCCGCAACAACAGGAACAGGAGGACGAGGAGGGCAGCACTTGCAGGTGGTGTGAGTATATACCCTGATAGGGACAGCGCTGGGCTGATAATTGGGGAGGGTTGAAGCAGAACAGCGCTCGTGGGTCACATGATTTTTTTTTGGGGGGGATACCGTTATATACTGTGGAACCACCATAAATAAATACTGTGATACACATATTTGGTCATACCGCCCAGCTCTACTCCAGGATGCCATGGACCGTAAGGCCGATTGCGCTTTCTGGCGCACTTATTCCACCGTCTTGGCATCCGACACTGTGGCGATAGCCTCTTCTGAGGAGGCTAAGTTCCTGAGAAACAGATTCTCAGATTCAGTGTTATGGAGGGACTTTCTGATCGGAAAGGGAAATCTCTTCCTCAGCAGTCCTTTCACAGTCGAGGAAAGAGGTATGGAGCCAGATCTGGCTCCCAAGCCAAACCCCAGAAGGATTGGGGGTCCCAAAAGCTAAGGGGCGGTAGATGCCCCAGGGGCTCCAAGGGTGGAAGATCCTTGCCGCCCTGACTACGGGCCTCCTTGAGGCTCTGATACCGGCCAGTGCTCCCACTCTGTCCCCACTTCCTTACCCATCCCTTCCTGTAGGTGGACGTGTCCACCATTTCCTAGATGCTTGGAGGACCCATGTCGGGAGTGTTTCCCAGGGTCAGGAGCCCCCTGAATTTGTTAAATCTCACTCTACAAGTGCAGCAGCTACCTCTTTTGCAGAAAGCATCTCGATTCCTTTGGAACTCATCTGTAAGTGTGCTTCTTGGAGGTCTCACTCCACTTTCATCTCACTATATAGAGTAGATTCTAGAATAGCTAGCTATTCCTCATTTGGGCAGTTGGTATCCTCTGCCAGGAATGAGTACCCTCCCAAGGGGGTATCTACTTGCTAAATCCCATCTGTGCCACTGGTTAGGACATAAGGGAATCGTTCATTTCTAACAATAATTTGTTTTCCCCTAGTCCTAACAGTGGCTCATCAATCCCTCCCTTACTGTCTGTTTCTTTCTTCTACTTGTAATTACACAAGGGGGAGGGTCTAGACATTTATTTAAGTTTGACAAAATTTCCACCAGTCCTAACCAGTCCACTTGCAGAATACCCCATCTGTGCCACTGTTAGGACTAAGGGAAAACAAATTGTTAGAAATGTTCTTTTTACACTTAGAAGATTGTTGTAGCCCCCAATAGGGGACTATTACATGCAGATTGCATACACTGAACAATGCTGTACCATAGCATTGATCAGTAATCTGTGCTCCATTGCTCCAGCCTGGATCTCAGGCTTTGAGCAATCAAATGCTGATCGGACATCAAGGAGCTAGGTAAGGCACCTCCCACTGTCCTCTCAGGATGCTGTCATTTTACAGCAGCAGTCCCGAACAGCTCTGCTGAGCTAACAGTCAATATTTTCTCCCAGTTTAGACACAGTGATCATTTATTGTGGTCTAAAGGGTTAATACAGGACATCAGCCCGATTGGTGATGTCCGGTATTAGCCTTGGGTCCTGGTTGCTGATCACAACCTGAGTGCGCTTCACCTAATGGGAGCTGGTTGCGAGTGCAAATACACTCGTGGTCGTTAAGGGGTTATAATAATCCAGAAAGCCTGCAGTTTACATTCTGGACACTTCCTGCTTTGTATTGATCACTTTCCACTTAAAGGCTACTCTTTACAATTACAATGAAAGATGACACCATCAGATAAGAGGATCACAAAATCTGTTGCTCAGAGCCAAGTTTCCTACTCCCTGAAGAAGGACTCCTGCACAGGTCAGAGCATGCCTACAAAACACTTCCTTAGTATTGAATAGGATATACTGCATACTATTTTGTCTTTATCCATGGAGCTTGCAGTACATGATGTTGCTAAATACAAAGATGGCTGCCCCCATAATATACAAAATTGAAGACTTGCAGTCAGAAAATAGAGCCAGATACAGAAACATGTATTTTTATTGTGTTTCTTAGCAGTAAAAATGGAACAAAAAAAACAAAAAACACTTTAGTGGCATTCACTTTAAGTCAGCCTTTCAACCATTGTGTGTTGAATGAGCATTCATAGAATCCTCTAGGATTAAAAAGGATTACGCTTCTTTAGTTAATCATGAGTGATAATCAACTAAATGACTGGTGTTATTTATAGCCATTCTTGAAGAAACCAAGCTAGCTTTTGTTCCTAAAACTGCTTGTTTAAGAGAAAATCTGTCTGTTGCCCATAACCAGTCAACTTTCTTTCATTTTTAGACTATAGATTTTTATTGGAACAGATCTGCTGTGTTAGGCCTTGTGTGATGTTATTTTCCACTGATAATTTAACATTGCTCTGAAATCTGATTGTTTATTCATCCAAGACCAGAAACCTTATATTAGACACTGGTTTACAGAGTTTTATTATTGTAATGTGGGAGTCAACAACCAGTACAAGCCAAAGTATAAAATTCACAACATTTCCCCCCCCCCCCCCCCCCAAAAAAAAAATTTCTTGCAAAAACAGGAAAAAGCAAACATGTATCAATCATACTAAAACCCTGATCTTTTAAACACTTGAAAGGGGAAACGAGCTCAACAGTGGCCCACAAAAATGGGCCAAGTATGATGGAACAAGCCGAGAAATTAATAGTCACACACTCTCCATCCTTTAAAGTTGTACATGCTGACAAATCCACTTCTGTAAAACTTAAAATGTATATTTTACAGACAAAGCCTGGAATTATTGGGTTTCGGGAAAAATATAAAACAAAAACATTGGTACTACCATTAAACTTCCATTTTAATATCTCCACAAATTGTGAATAACTACAGACAAAGTATAGTCATAATGTAACAATGGAAGGACTCCATGCTAGCATTATAAATATGGAATTATAAATTTAAAACATTTCTGGCTTAAAAAATAAATCTGGTAGTAAAGGAGGCTTTAAACTGCTAGTAGGGTCTCTCCCTGCGCTCCTGGCGGTGATCACTCCTAGTGGAAAGAAAAAAAGATTTTTGTGATCAATTTTTTCTCAAAAAAACAAGAAAAAAAAAAAACACACAAACTTACTTGTCAGATTTCCCTGGGCCACCACGTCTACCGCCTCCTCTTCCTCCCATGGGTTCTAATAGAGGCCCTGGAGGTCCAGGTGGACCACCCCTCCTTCCTCCACCAAAACCTCTGTCCATTCCACGGCCTCTAAAGCCTCCTCTATCTCCTCCACGACCACCTCTGAACATCCCTGGGCCGCCACGGTCCATAAGGCCTCTGCCTCCCCTCATACCTGGGCCTCCTCTACCTCGTTCACCACCTGAAGTGTGTGCACAAGAGTTGGGAGGGGGGAAAAAAAAAAATTATAAAGAGCTGGTTTCCTCATATCTAGCAGTTTTGTTAGTTTGTTATTACATTACTATCATGCAGCATGTCTATCTATGCTGGAACATGGTGTGCCGTTTTCCCTGCAGTTCTCCACTGTGTATTTCTATGCATTATGAGAGAGCTTCCCACTGTCTTCCCATATCTCATTGACCAAAGACCCAGTGCCAGAGAATCACATTACAAAAAGATCACACGAAAGGCAAACAGATGGCACTAGCACAGGTCCACAGTCACTCATACTTTGCTATTTACACATGGCAGATGGAAGGCAAAATTGTAATATTCATGGCACTCAACTAGGCAAACAAAAAAAAAAAAAAAAAAAAAATGAATAGCTACATAGTTACGCTCACTGGTGAAGTGTTTAATCTCTATTAAAGGAGTATGCCAGGATAAGAAACTTATCCCCTAATCTAAGGATAAGGGATAAGTGGAAGACTTGCAAGGGGTCCCAGCAGTTGTACCGCCTGCGATCTGACACTTATCCCCTGACACATTTTTCTATCCCATAGTACTCCTATTAAGGGTGCGTTCACACGCTAATAACTAGCAGCGGCTTTCCGTGGACAGTCCATGGGTCCCTGGACAGTCCGCAAATCTGACACTATTGCGGACTGTCTATGGACCCATTTAAATGAATGTGTGAATGCACCCTAAAGGGGTAGTCCGGTGGGATTATTATTATTATTTTTTTTTTTAAAGTGTCCATTAAAAACTCTAATCCAGGCATAGTAACTGTGTGAATTAATTTTTGCATGCACAGCAGAAGAATCTTTGGGGGACATTTATCATGGTGTTCACCCTTTTGTGTAATTAGCCCCTAACAAAGTCACAGCAAACTGAACAGTGACTTTATATAGAGCATTTTTACACACTACTGCATTTGTGTGTACCGCACAAATTTTGCACTGGTCATCGAATCATCATTTGCAACTTTTGTAAAAAGCAGCTAATTTATGTACAATGGACCACATTTAAAGTCACTGGTAAAAAGTGTCTATATCACACAAAGTGTATAAAATTATGTATTAAAGTTTGTTTTAATAGTACTGGATCATCATTAACGCAAGTGTATTATAAAAAAAGACTCTTGCTGGAAGCATATGCTGCTTGTTGATATGAGGAAACAAAACAGGAAAACATTTGTTAAATAAAAGGGAACAAAGTGGTTTGGTAGGAAAATATTTCTGCCCTATGCTGGCTGGAAGAATATAAAAAAAAATTAAAAAAAAGTGTACAGACAAAGATTCAGACTACCTGGAGGTGGAAATGGAGGAGGAATAAAGCCTTCAGGCTTAGGTGCCTTGCACTGGTTGCACTCTGTTCGCCATGCAAAATTCTGGTTTCCACAACCCCTATGGACATAGAAATAGGCATTAACAATTGCAAACAAAAATTGACACTACTTTTTTTTTTTAAATATAATAAGCCTTACGGGTTTGGACATTGCCAGTCTCCTGCTCGGTGCTGTACGTTGGGGCCACCAACTGGACTTCCTCGCGGTGCCCGTGGCCCTCTAGGCATGAATCCACCACGCTCACCCCCTCTGCCACCCATTCGGCCCATGGGACCTACATGTTAACATTCCGATTAGTCACTCAAAACAATTGAAAAGCAATTTACCAAAGCAAGCACCAAACGCAACTTACCGCCTCTAAGGAGTGGAGGCTGACCACGACCCTCACGAGGCAACAATCCACCTCTCATGTTACCAAGAAGGGACTTCTTGCGGGCCAAGGACACTTTTAGTTTGTTCCCCTGAAATTCTTTTCCTTTAGCACAAAATAAAAATACCACTTCAATGTTTACTAGCAATTCGAATACAGAGTAACCAACATTTTTTTTAAAGCTCCAATATTGAGGTAAATTACTAACATACATAAGAGCCTGCCAAGCCACTACAATTGCTGAATGCAATTACTTTGTCTACATAGTAAAGGCTATACATGTAGATATTTAAAGGGGTACTCCGCCCCTGGCATCTTATCCCCTATCCAAAGGATAGGGGATAAGATGTTAGATCGCCGCGGTCCTGCCGCTGGGGACCCCGGGGATCGCCGCTGCGGCACCCCACCATCATTACTGCACAGAGCGAGTTTGCTCTGTGCGTAATGACGGGCGATACAGGGGCCGGAGCAGCGCGACGTCATGGCTCCGCCCCTCATGACATCACGGCCCGTCCCCCTTAATGCAAGTCTATGGCAGTGGGCGTCACGCCCCCTTCCCCATAGACTTGTATTGACGAGGCGGGCTGTGACGTCACGAGGGGCGGAGCCTGACGCAACGATGCTCTGGCCCCTGTATTGCCTGTCATTACGTGCAGAGCGAACTAGCTCTGAGCTGTAATGATAGCGCAGTGCTGCAGCAGCGATCCCCGGGGTCCCCAGCAGCGGGACCCCGGCAATCTGACATCTTATCCCCTATCCCTTGGATAGGGGATAAGATGTCTAGGGGCGGAGTACCCCTTTAACCCCTCAAAAGTGAACATGCAAGTTCCCTACTGCACTACAAGCTGCCCCATTACCTTGTAGTGGCAGGGCAGAGTTCTGCCCTGATTAACAGAGTGCAAGGCATGGGCAATGTGACCAGATGCTGCTGCCACAACCCCTCCTTCATGACTAGTTACCAAGTTAGGACCATCAGTTTTTACAGGAAACAGACTGTCAAAATGCAGTGCATGAGGTAACGGGACAGATTGTAGAAAAGCTAATAAATTCCCTCAAAGGGGTACTCCGGAGGGAAAAAAGTTGAGAAATGTTTTCAAATCAACTGGTGCCAGGAAGTTAGATTTGTAAATTATTTCTATTTAAAAATCCTAATCCTTCCAGTACGCTGCTGCTGTATACTACAGAGAAAGTTTTTGTAGTTCTTTTAAGTCTGACGACAGTGCTCTCTGCTGACCCTTCTGTCTGTGTCAGGAGCTGTCAAGAGTTGAAGCAGATACCCATAGAAAACCTCTCCTGCTCTGGACAGTTAATGACATGGACAGCAGTGTCAGCAGGAAGCACTGTGGTTAGACTGGAAAGAACTACACATAGAAATTCCGCAAACAAAATGAGAAAAAAATTGAAGCAGAAGGATTGCCATAAAACAAAAAGTACCATAAAAAGTACCATACTAAAATAAAAACTGAAAAATGTTTTCACCCTGAGAAAATTGAGGGTGGGAGAAAATTAGGAAAAAAAGCCAATTTACTAAATGCCTTCTTCCCTACTATATTCACAAATGAAAATGCATTGACAAATGACATGAATGGCTTTGAAGCAAGTGCAGGGGCTGCGCTCGCTTCAGAACAGAGAGGGTCCAATACTATCAGTAGTGTGACCAAAGTAGTAACTACCCTTAAAAGGGGGATCAAACAAATATCCTTTAACCTATGGATAGGGAATAATGTAAACAAGTTGGTTGGTTTCCAACAACTGTGACCCTCGCTAATACCCAGTGCAGACCACTCCATTTTTTACAGGGCCACTGAATATTTCGGAGATTGAAAAAAATATAAAAAATAAATAAAAGCCTTTTAATAATGACAGGGCAACATATATTTACAGTTTGAAAGTTTTTTGTTACATTATCACTAGAGTGGAAAAAACTTAATTATGAATTCAGTTATGAAGACAAGGTGGCAGACACGAACCATCACAGAGCTCCACTGCAGTCTTTGCAGAAGGTGGATCCTCAAATGAAACTGTTCCATCACCCTTTGGTTTACCAGTCTCCTTATCGGTAAAAAGGTTAACTAAAGGCTGTCCTGTTCTTTTGTTCATCTATAAGAAAAATTAGAATAAAAATTATACACACACACAACCACATTTCTGCGATATCCACTGGATATGCTACATAGAGCAGCTACTGGCAAAGCTCCACTGCACAAACATGTCAAGGAATACAGTAAAGGCAGCAAGAGTCATGAAAAGCCCAATGCAAATGAAACTGTAGCCCTATTAACTGAGTAAACAGTTGAGTAGCCCGGCGCACACTTTTTTCCTTTTATCCCGTCCGGGCTGCAAAATAAAAGAAAACACACTTTCTCTTACCTGCCAACGAGCCCACGGAGCTCCCGTACAGGTGTTCGGTCCCCGGGCTGTATTCTTCTTACTTCCTGTTAGCCTGGCACGTTACAGAGCTTCAGCCTATCACCGGCCGCAGCAATGTCCCGCCTCGGCCAGTGATGGGCTGAAGCTCCGTGTGACGTGCCGGGCTAACAGGAAGTAAGACGAATACAGCCCGGGGACCGAACACCTGTACGGGAGTGTACCGGAGCTCCGGGGGCTCGTTGGCAGGTAAGAGAAAGTGTGTTTTCTTTTATTTTGCAGCCCGGACGGGATAAAAGGAAAAAAAGTGTGCGCCGGAGTACTCCTTTAATGCAGTCCATCTTGGTGTACCTGTTCTAGAGACAGACAGGAAATTAAGTTCAATATTTGTAAAGACAATACATTACATATCAGATGATCTAAAGTTGAGTGAAAAGATACTGTCCATTTAATTTGACTACTTTACCAAGGGACAGGTGTAATTTTGGGTAAACCCCTTGAAAGTAAAGGTCCTTTAAAAATATCTGATATCAGAACTCAAAATGTTAATTTATAGCAAGACAATGCTTGTGTGACCACTAGAAATACAGGTGCCAATATTTGCCTCAATTCAGACAGTCCCTGTACAGGAAGATATTTTAGCAGCACAACAAACCTCCCCCATATTGATAGCAGCGATTTGAAATATAAGGGCAGCGTTTCAATCTCTAGTCTTTAGCAAATCTGCAAGTTTTATTTAACCTCTTGAGGACGAAGGGCATACCTGTACGCCCTTTGTCCTGCTCCCCATCCATGATGCACACTCGGGAGCTGAGCATGGGTCTTAGTGGGGGTGGTCCCAGCTATCTGCTGCCAGGACCAGTGGCTAATGCAGGACATCACCGATCAAAGTTGATTGCAGCGTCTGAAGTTTAAAAAAACACATTTCCTGGCTGCTCAGCGGTGTGACGTGATAATATTGATCTATGCTATGGCATGGCACAGTGTATGCAATCTGAAAATTGAATGTAAGTCTATGGGGACTATAAAAAAAAAAATCTATAAGAAGTGATCAAAAAGTTCCATCAAGACAAAAACTGTACCGATAAAAACTACAGGCTACAACGCAAAAGACGCTTTTTGAAGGAGAGGAGGAAAAAAGTAAAAATGGCCCAGTCCTCAAGGGGTTAAAGGCACAGGCCTCTTAATTAGATCCATCTTGTAAGCTGCCTGCGTTTGTGAATTCCATGGTGTTGACCTAGCAAGACTCAGGGCTCCGTAAGCATTTGGTAATATAGGGACTAACTTGAAAACAATGTAGAAATACCACTAACCTTCACTTCACCACAGTGTTTGAAAAATTCCACCACCTCTTCAACCGTCACATTATCATTTAGACCCTGCATATAGATTGTGTTGTTCTCTGGTTCCTCTTCAGGTTCCATTGGGGGCACTAAAAAAAGCAAACAAATCAACTTGAAAAAAAAAAAAACTTAAAGCAATTTGAAACAGAAAATATATATGCACATGCACATCTTCTGAAAAATGCTTTGTTGCCCATAGCAACCAAAGCACATCTTTTCAGCCTAAAAAAAAAAAAAAAGAATCCAAAAAAAAACACTACTTTATTTGGAGAATTTCTTAAAGCAGTTTCTTTTGGACTGGTTTGAGCTTTTTTCATTTTTTATTTATTTATTTATTTTAACTTTTTACAGTCTGTTACCTGCATCTGACACCTGCCAGTAATGATGGACACTGGAGATCACTGATGTCTCATTTAAAATGTTCACACTCAGTTATGGTGCCCACACCTGGTGGGTCCAGTTTTACAATTGGCATCCCCTGCAATGTAATTGTGGGGTGCAGATAGCTTGTCAGGCCAGCCAGCCAGAGGCATGTACTAGGTCTCTGTGCAGGCTGTGAAATAGCAATTGATACAGCATGATACTGATCACGGATCTATCCATCTATATGCAATCGAATAATCAGGCACAAGAAAAAAAATCCAGCTAAATAACCCCCTTAACTTAAAAATAAAAATGAACACATTTGTAGTGCCACATGTGGGAACTTCCTTACCAGTTATGTCATTCTTTATCGCACATGGTTAGTGGAACAAAAATATTTAAAAAAAATAAAATAAAAAAAAAAAAAAAATAAAAAAAAGTTACCTTACAAAATTGTGCAATTCTATTTTTGTGCCATATAAATAATTTTCTGGCTACATAAACCCTAACTTTTACATACCCGTATTTATCGGGGTATACCATGCACCCTCAATTTACCTTATTAAAGTTTTTTACCCAAATATCCTTGGTAAAATGAGGGTGCGTGTGTGCACGCATGTGTATACCCAGATACACCCCCAGAAAAGGCAGGGGGGAGAGGGTCATCGCTGCCTGCTTCTCTCCCGCTGCTCGTTCTCTCCCCCTGACTATCGGTGCTGGCACCCCATTGCCGGCGCCGATAGCCAGGGGGAGAGAAGCGGCGCCGGCAACAGGGCAGCGATGCCGATAGCCAGGGGGAGAGAAGGGGCAGCGGCACCCATTGCCGGCGCCACTGCCCCGTTGCCTCCCCCATCCCCGGTTGTATAATTACCTGTTGCCAGGGTTGGGTCCTCGCTGCTTCAGGCCTCAAGTGTGCGTCCCATGTGTCGTTGCTATGCACTGCACGGCGCAATGACTAGTGACGCAATTGCGTCTCGCAGTGCATAGCAACGGCACAGGGGACGCACACCGGAGGCCTGAAGCAGCGCGGACCCAACCCTGGCAACAGGTAATTATACAACCAGGGATGGGGGAGGCAACGGGGCAGCGGCGCCGGCAATGGGTGCCGCTGCCCTTCTCTCCCCCTGGCTATCGGCGCCGGCAACGGGGTCAGGGGGAGAGAACGGGCAGCGGCACTGATAGCAGGGGGAGAGAAGGGCCGGCAGCAGGGCTCTAGACCCCAGGACAGGCAGGGGCACAGAAGCCGGCAGCGGTCTCTGCACCTGCAAAGCCGCTGCAGTTCATTGATTTAAAGCGCCCGCTTTAAATCATTGAACTGCAGCGGCTTAGCCTAAAAAGTGCATGTTATACGCTGATAAATACAGTAGTTCTAAGTAACATGTTTTATTAAAAACAAAATTTTTCAAGAGCGTTAAAACAGCTGTTTTTTGGAGTATATATTAGGCCAGAGTGTGTACGTGTGCATATTAATCCCACACAAAAAATATTTTATACACTTACTAAAATCAAGTTCAGGGCCGTCATCCAGAAGTCCTGGCAGATGAAAGTACAAAGAGAAATCACTTAACACGAATGTGCAACTTTTACTACACAAACATTCACATGAAATCTACAAAATACCAATGTAAGAAAAGGGGCTTCAAGGGCACACAAGTGGGGGGGGGGGGTGGGGGAACATAAGAACCATCTCTGGCAGATTGGTACTTAATTACCTCAGAATTCATAGGGATAAAACCACAAACCATATGAATGTTGCACAATTACCGCAACCTACTAAAATGAGTACGGTAGCAGTAAAAGGGCAATAGTTTAAGTGTTGATAATGATCCTTAAAACCAAGAAATTATTATTTAAAAAAGTTTGTGTGCCCAAGTGTGTGTAGTTTTTAAAAACCAATGTCGTGCATTCATTTTCCATTTCCCCATGTTAAGCACAATTTTGTATCCATTTATGTAGATTCCTGTTGTGTTACCATATAAATCATATATACCCCTCAGTAATGCCGGCCAAAGTCTTTTGACAAGAAATTTTACACCATGGTTTTAATGTGACCAAAAACAAAAATTTAGCTTTAAAAAAAAAAAATTAAAAAAATTTAAAACAAAAATGGGAAGGGACATTGTTCTTTGTTACACTACCCATTTGTAATACTCAAAAACTTACCACCAGGCTTACTGAAGCCAGCTCGCTCTCCACCGCTGCAGGGAGAATAAAGGTGAAGAAATGAAGGCCTTTTCCCTTTAAAGAGCCATAAAGCATTCTGGGCCTCGAAGGGGGTTCAAGGGTACAGAGCCGGCAGTGGCTTTACATGTCCGTACAAATCATCTGTCTCAGCGCAGCACTAATCTTCTAAGTAGGTTTGTATGATTGCTTCCAATACATTTACATACTTCTAAACATTTGAACTCTAAAACCTTAATGACTGTATTAAGCGTGCAATGCTTAGCAGACACTAGAATTCTGTTGCAATAACCTGGAAATCAAATTTTCAATACGAAGTGTGCCAGAATTTCAGCTATAGAAGTTCAGGCACCCATAGAGTCTTCGAGAAGAAAAAAAACAGCCTACTGAGGAACACATTCCATTATGATGCTGGAACCAGTAGTTGACTTTGGAATGGCAGGGACTACCTTTGACGTACCCTTTCAAATCAAGACCACTATTAATGTATAACCACTCTTAAGCATTGCACCTTTAATACAAGTAATTCCACCTTTATTATAAAAACAGTTAATTTGATAAGGTCTGTCCTTAAAACCTTACAAGAGTTTACATATCTAGAATAGCAGTTTACATAGTTTAACCCTTGTACCATACAACTGGGCTACTCTACTTTCTATACAATATTTATATATTCTATTATATTTACATTATACTCTGATTAAAACTATTGGTCTGTTAAAATTAGACATTTCCTCTCCATTTAGACATCGAGTCCCACTTTTCATTATGCTGCCGGCTGAGTGGGTACTTTTTAGAACTGTAGTGTATACAACGTTCTCACTTTGTAACCTGTGGCATATAAATTTGACAAAGCATGTTAAAATAAGGGATTTCATGTGCATCCAAGTACAGCAATACAAATGGCAGACAATCAAGGCAATATATATAGGCTTTTAACTTGGGGGGACAAGACATTTTACCCACCTTGTGACAGCTCTGAAAAACCTGCCCAATGTTAAACTACATTTTTCCCCTAAAACTTCCACCCACCATTAGAGTCTTACAAATGACTGAATAATGCAATATCCAGTTCTGTAAGGCAGTTATTACTCCATAGCAAGGCAGTAGAATACTAAAAGCCTGATCTTTCAGTTAAGACATTTGCATTAACCTTATATGGAGCACACATTTAAAAGGCAGGCTTTCCAGAGCTTATTAACAAAACAGGTAAATTAGAAATGCCAATATAAAACAGACTGCAAGATAGAGGGCAGCACAATGAAGCTTAACAGCTCCATGAAATTAGTTTTCTGCTGACTAAAGCTGCACAAAACAATACAGTGTACCCTTGCTTTAGTACAGTACACTAAAGCAGTGTGGGTAACAAAAATTGAACAAAGCTTTGAAGAGAACCGCAAAGCTCTGTGCAGCTTTATATGAAATGAACATTCATACTTACTCAAACCCTCTTCCTATTATTACTGGAATGTAAGGTACGTGATAAGATTGATGTGGGTGGCGCCCATACAAAATCAATTATACCCAAATGTGTCATGGGCCTGAAAACCCAGATACCCCTAATAGTGCTGCTCTGAAAGGTAAAAACAGAACCATTAATATTGCAGTAATGATTAAACATCCATTATACACTCTCCAATAGGACTCTTCAGAACAGCACACTGGGGAAAAACGTACTGTATCAAAGTTAACATCTGATCAGCAATGCCAAAAGTAAAAATAGATTCAAATCCAGGACTGACCTTGTACAACCAAAGAAAGCAATACGTTTGGTTCTGAAACCACATCAGAGGAGGAAAACAAAAACACTCCCGTTTTAATGCATTTTTTTTACCTTTGTGCACAACCAAAAAATGTATGTCAGCCAACAAAAAAATGCACGTAAAAGCTGGGATAAAGAACCAGCAAAGATACCACCAGGTACCATTACCTATTTGTGCTGCTGGCAAAGCCTTGTGCATTTTAAAATACCTTCCACAAATTTAAATCTCTGTAGAAGGAAACAATGTTAGTCAATAGATTGTGGATATCATCTTACCCCATGCCTCCACGGCCTCCCCTACCACCGCGGCTCATGCCACCTCTGTCAAACATGCCTCGACCTCTGCCACGAGGCTCTGAACCTCCAGAGTTGCGCCCTTCAGAGCCAGAGAAGCCTTGGTGAGGCTCCTGACCATATGATCCCTTGCTGCTAGGGTGATCTTGACGGTAACTGCCTAAAAAGAGTAAAATGACAATATGACAGGTTTGGGATTTATGTACAAGAACAAGGATTTTAGGGTACCCAGTATTCCTGTGTAGGGCTTTTAACCCTATATCCATATATACCTCTCATTCATTAAGTGACCTCTCCAGCACCAAGAAATCAGATTTAGGATCTATTCACACGTACAGTATTCTGCACAGATCTGATACGCAAGATTTCAAGCTGTGTTCAGTTTACATTGAAATCTACAGCAGAAACTCCTGTGCATCAAATCTGCACAGAATACTGTACGTGTGAAGAGACCATAAATGGGTATTCCAGAGGGAAAAAAAAATAGCTTTCAAATTGGCCACAGAAAGTTGCACAGATTTGCTGTTCTGAATAAAAAGAAATAAAAATTATATATAATATATTCTCAATCTTTCCAGTATTTTGCTTCTATGGGGGAGATTCCCCAAAACTTGCAGAGAAAAAGTTGATCAGTTGACCACAGCAGCCAGATTGCTTTTTTGCGATCTGACTGATTTCTATAGGCAACTGGTCAACTTTTCCTTAGCACAGTTGAACCTCCCCCTGTGTCCTAGAGAAAGTTGTGCAGTCTTTCCAGTCAGACAGTACTCTCTGCTCCCATGAACTGTCCAGAGCATGGGCAATTCCTTATTGCATTTCTATCCTGCTATGGACAGTTTCTGACACATAGGTGGCAACAGGAAGCACCATATCTAACTGGAAAGACTACACAACTACCTGTAGCACATACAGCAGCTTATAAGTACTGGAAGGTTTGAGAAACAAGACAGACATTTAATATATATTAAATGTTGGCACCCCTGACATTTTGAGAAAATTAAGTATTTCTCACAGAAAAGGATTGCAGTAACATGTTTTTTTCCCTTTGTGTGTATTGGAACTGAACCAAAAAGGGAAAAATTGGACATAATGTCACACCAAACTCCCCAAAAAAAAAAGGGCTGGACAAAATTTCCACCCTTTCAAAAAATTGTGGAAAAATAAGATTGTTTCAAGCATGTGATGCTCCTTTAAACTCACCTGGGGGCAAGTAACAGGTGTGGGCAACAAAATAAAAATAAAATACACACCTGAGAGCAGATAAAGGAGAGAAGTTAACTTAGTCTTTGCATTGTGTGTCCGTGTGTGCCACACTAAGCACAGACAACAGAAAGTGGAGAAGAGACCTGTCTGAGGACTTGAGAACCAAAATTGTGGAAAAATTATCTCCAGAGATCTGGATTTGCCCTTGTCCAAAGTGCTCAACATTATCAAGAAGTTTGCAATCCATGGCACTGTAGCTAATCTACCAGGGCATTGATTGAAGAGAAAAATTGATGAAGGGTGTCAATGCAGGATAGTCCGGATGGTGGATAAGCAGCCCCAAACAAGTTCCAAAGATATTCAAGCTGTCCTGCAGGCTCAGGGAGCAGTGGTGTCAGCGCGAACTGTCGACATTTAAATGAAACGCTATGGCAGGAGACCCAGGAGGACCCCACTACTTACAGTCAAAAAAGCAAGACTACATTTTGCCAAAATGAAGTTGAGTAAGCCAAAATACTTCTGGGAAAAAGTCTTGGACTGATACTTTGTGGTAAAGCACATCATTCTACTATTTACCGAAAACAGAATGAGGCCTACAAAGAAAAGAACACAGTACCTAATGTGAAATATGGTGGAGGGTCAATGATGTTTTGCTCCCTCTGGCACTGGGTGCCTTGAATGTGTGTGAGGCATCATGAAATCTGAGGATTACCAACAGATTTTAGGTTGCACTGTACAGCCCAGTGTCAGAAAGCTGGGTTTGCTTCTGAGATCTTGGGTCTTCCAGCAGGACAAGGGGGGATTTATCAAAACCTGTGCAGAGGAAGTTGCATAGTTGACCATAGCAACCAATCAGATCGCTTCTTTCATTTTGCACAGGCCTTTTAAAAAGTGAAAGAAATATGATTGGTTGCCATGGGCAACTGGTCAGCTTTTTCTCTGCACTGGTTTTGATAAATCTCCCCCAATGACCCCAAACATACATAAAAAAGCACCCAGAAATGGATGGCAACAAAGCGCTGGAGAGTTCTGAAGTGGTCAGCAATGAGTTCAGATCTAAATCCCATTGAACACCTGTCTTAAAATTGTTGTTGGGAAAAGGCGCCCTTCCAATAAGAGAGACCCGGAGCAGTTTGCAAAGGAAGAGTGGTCCAACATTCCTGCTGAGAGGTGTAAGAAGCTTCTTGATGGTTATAGGAAGTGACTGATTTCAGTTATTTTTCCCAAAAGGGTGTGCAACCAAATATTAAATTTAAGTTAAGGGTGCCAATAATTTTGTCCAGCCCATTTTTTGGAGTTTGGTGTGACATTATGTCCAATTTGCTTCCCCCCTCCTTTTTTGGTTTAGTTCCAATACACAAAGGAAACAAACATGTATAGCAAAACATGTGTTACTGCAATCCTTTTCTGTGAGAAATACTTCATTTTCTAGAATAATTTCAGGGGTGCCAACATTTACAGCCATGACTGTATATACATTCAAAGAAGCAGAAAGTGCACACAGGCAGGGATGTGGAAATTTTGACACCCGGGAAATGCAGTTCCGGGCACTGGGCCAGTTAATTTTTCAGGCCTCTAGCCCTGCTTTGTGCAGGGCTGGACCTGAAAGCCCGAGAAGTACACCGGCACTCGGTGCATGGAGCGGGCTCCTGACTCAATTTCGGAAGCTGGGGGCCGCTGCTTATAGCAGCCATGCAGCGATTGCCACAGCCGGCTATTAACCCTTTAGATAGTCTAAAGGAACATGTAAATGCTCCCTGGTGGAGGGGGGGGGGGGAATAAAAAAAAATAAAAAAAGATCGATCCACTGGCTGGGCCAGGCTTTATCAAGTGAGTGCAGAGCACACAGATCAATGGAGTTCAATAGAATCTAATGATTCCTCCTAGAAGTCCCAAGTAAAAAAAATAAAAAAAAAAAGTTAAACATTAACCCCTTTCATATTAAAAGTTCAAATCACCCACTTTTCCTATATAATAAAAAAAAAAAAAAATTGGTATCGCTGTGTGTAATTGTCCGAATTATTAATATAACAATCCTGTTTTTTTTTTTATACATTTACCAGACTCCAGAATTGCAAATCACCCCCCCCCCCCCCTTTTTCTTTCCTTAACATTACAGAATAAAAATTAAAAAGTCCCCTATCCGAACGACAAAATTGAAAAAATAAAAACAAAAAGCCATTTTGTAACTTTTGGGGGCTTCAGTTTCTACCCTAATTTTTTGGGGTAAAAATTACTCCTTTATTCTGTAGGTGCATACGATTAAAAGGATATCCTACTTTTATAGGTTTGATTTTGTTGTACTTCTGGAAAAAATCATAACTACATGCACGAAAATTTATAGGTTTAAAATGGTCATCTTCTGAGCCCTATAACTTTATTTTTCCGCATATGGGGCGGTATGAGAGCTTATTTTTTGCACTTTGATCTGAAGTTTTTAGTGGTACCATTTTTGTATTGATAGGACTGATCGATTTTCTTCATGACAAAATGTGACCAAAAACACACTATTTTTGGACTTAGGAATTTTCTTGCGCGAACGCCACTGACAGTGCGGTTTAATTAACAATTTTTATAATTTGGACATTTCCGCAAGCGGCGATTCCACATGTTTATTTTTATTTACACTTTTTTTTTAAATGGGGTGACTCAAACTTTATTAGGGAAGGGGTTAAATGATCTTTATTCACCTTCCCCCCCCCCCCCCCCCCCACTTTTTTTGTAATGTTATAGCTCCCATAGGGGACTATAACACTGCACACACTGATCTTTTACATTGATCACTGGTTTCTCATAGGAAACCAGTGACCGATGATTCTGCCGCTTGACTGCTCATGCCTGGATCTCAGGCCCTGAGCAGTCATTTGGCTACAAGACACCAGGAGGCAAGGTAAGGGACCCTCCTTCCTCACAGCTGCTCGGGATGTGGCGATTTCGCTGCGGACATCCAGAACAGCCCCTTGAGCTAACCGGCAAGGATTTACTTTCACTTTAGACGCGGCGCTCAACTTTGAACGCCGCGTCTAAAGGGTTAATAGTGCGCTGCACAGCGATCAGTGCCACATGCTATTAGCCATGGGTCCCGGCCGTCGTTACAGGCCGGACCCGACCCACGCCGTAGCCCCGCGTTCTAGAATGGGAGCAGACTCATGATGTACCAGTACGTCATGGGTCCTTAAGGGGTTAAAGCCTTTCATTACTGCTGCTTGCAAATACTGACTAGCCTAGGTCAAAGCATCAAAAAAAAAAAAAAAAAAAAAAAAAAAAAAAAATTTACTCACTCTGTTGGCCATAGCCACTACTACTCTGTTGGCTGTATTGACTTGAGGGCTGGCTGGCATAGCTTGAAGATGGAGGTGGGTAGCTTGTAGGAGGAGGTTGCTGCTGCTGCGATTGTTGCTGCTGCTGTTGATAGCCACTTTGCTGCCCATAGCCACTCTGCTGCCCATAACTTCCTGGCTGGCCATAGTTACTCTGCTGAGAATAAGAGCCCTGCTGTCCATAGCTACTTTGTTGAGTATATGAGCTGGGTTGAGTGTATGAGCTCTGCTCATAGCTTGAAGGCTGGGATGTTGAATAGCTTTAGAAAAAAAAATTGGAATAAATATACTACAGCACACATATATACACAATTTCTCATTAAATCTCTTAATTAAAAGTTTGTTAAATTAATCATAGAACAAAAATAAAAAAATAAAAAAGTCTGGAAAGCTGTCCTTCAAGCCAGGAAGCAAGATAAATATCCATACAAATATATATTAGGGCTGGGCGGTATGAGCAAAAACTTGTATCACGGTATTTTTTTTTTAAGTGATAGCGGTTTCACAGTATTTAATATTCCCCCCCCCCATGTGGCCTGGGCACCGCTTCTCTCCCAACAACCCCCGCCCCCCTCACAATTAGCTGCGCTGTCCCCACATGACACCCGCATGCGCTCCTCTGCTCATCCTCCTATGAGTTGCAGGCCACAGCACTAGAAATCTGTACTACAAATAACGTTTCCCAGGCTGCAAAAATAAACTAACCTGCCTAAGTTCCCCCATTGCTCTGCTACCGTCTTCACTGTCCTGCGTTGTGGTCCTCTTGCAGTTTCCTTGGGACGGGAAAGTCAGAGCCGCCAGCCTATCATCAGCCGAGGAGAGACATCGCTGCGGTCGGTGATAGGCTGACAGCTCTGTGACATTCCTATCCCCAGGACCGCAGCGGAGGGACCACATCAGAAGGTAAGTTAGTATGTTTTGTTTATTTTTGCAGCGTTATTTGTAGTACAGATTTCTAGCACAAGCAGCCCGCAAATCGTACGAGGATGAGCAGGAGCACACGGCTGACATGCGGGTGACATGATGCGGGGACAGCGCAGCTGAGAATTCATATGGGAGCAGAATAGCGCTCGCGGGTCAATTAGTTCCCCGATGTGGGGACAGCGCGCTGCGGCGGATAATTCACTCAATCGTGGGGGATAAAAGACAAAGCAAAAATTAACCAGAGGCAAGCCATGTAGCCAGTCAATGCTATTAAAAGGAGGATATCAGTCCCAGGAAAGATGGCGAAGAGTTGTTTTAATGGACTTTATGGGTAGGGCCACACGCCATATTTTGCTTCATTTTCTCAGCTGATTTTGCTACCCATTGGCTCCGATTAACTATTGTAAACCCGACCTGTTTTGTGGGGTTGTGCACCAGAATTTGGGGCATTGCGACACAAATTGTGTAAAAAAAAATAAACAATTTTGAAAACCCAGCCAACTGCATTTTAAGTCAGAAAACCCCAAGGGGGTGACTGCCAGAAAAAAGGGACATTGCCAACATTTAACCCCTTTAGGACCAAGCATTTTTCAGTTTTTCCCCCTCACTTTAAAATCAACCCTTTCAATTTTGTACCTAAAAATCAATATGAGGGCTTATTTTTTGCACCACAAATTCAACTTTGTAATGACAATGATTTTACCCAAAAATCTACAGCAAAAATAAAAAATTGTGGGGGCTTCCGTTTCTATGCAGTACATTTTTCGGTAAAAATTAAACTTTATTCTGTAGGTCCATATGATTAAAATGATACCCTACTTCTATAGGTTTGATTTTGTCATGCTTTTGGAAAAAGTCATAACTACATGCGAAAATACATTTAAAATTGTCCTCTTCTGACCCCTATAAAGGAGATCTTTTTAGACTCCCTGTAAAATCTCTCGAAGGATCCATTGGGGGACACAGAACCTTGGTATATGCTGCTGTCTCTAGGAGGCTTGACAATATGGTAACCAAAGTCGGCTCCTCCCAGCAGGATATACCCGCCTCCAGGCCACTGAGCAATTCAGTTTTAGTCCCAGAACAATAGGAGAATGACAAGTCAAAGGAAAAAAAAATAAAAATAATAAAAAATAAAAACAAACATGAACTGTCCGAGAACCAGAAGAAAAATTAACTGAACACACCCTTGGATAGATAACCAAAAAGGAACTCCAGAAAAGGGCGGGAGCTGTGTCCCCCAATTGATCCTTCGAGAAAGATTTTACAGTAAGTCTAAAAAAAAAAAAATCTCCTTTTCTCTATCGGCTCCATTGGGGGACAGAAAAAAGGTCAGGCAGTCGGCTCTACCACCGCTGCCTGCAACACTTTTACAGCCCAGACTAGCATCAGCCAATGCGAAAGTATGAACCTGGTAGAATCTCAAAAAAAGTGTGCAAGGAAGACCAGGTGGCCGCTTTGCAGATCTGTGAGGCCGAGGCCTTGTTTCGGAGAGCCCAGGATGCTCCCTAAGAGCGGGTGGAATGAGCAAAAACCCTGAAGGGTGGGACCTTCCACTTGCAGCGGTAAGCTTCCGAAATAGCACATCAGATCCAAGAAATTGAGGCCTTGGAAGCAGGCTGTCCCTTTCAACGACCTAACGCAAGGACGAAAAAAAGAATCGCACTGACGAAAGGAAGAGGTGACAGAACGATAAGTCCGAACAGCCCGTACCACATGCAATTTGTGGAGTAAGCGCTCCCTGGGATGAGAAGGAGTGGGGAAAAAAGGATGGGAGGACAAGGTCCTCGTTAAGATGAAAAGCCGAAATGACCTTAGGTAAGGACAGATCTGGCCGGAAAACCACCTTGTATTGATGAACTATCAGGAAAGTAGAACGGCAGGAGAGAGCTGCCAGTTCAGATACTCTCCTAATGGAAGTAAAGGCTATAAGAAAAGCCACTTTCCAGGATAGGAGGCGAAGGGGAACCTCCCTGAGAGGTTCAAAAGGTGCATCTTTGAGAGCACCTAGAACCAAGTTCAAATCCCAAGGGGGAGAAGGGGACCAGTAAGGGGGGACAGCGTGTGCTACGCCCTGCAGAAAAGGTCCAGACATGCGAATTGGAAGCCAGAGGATGCTGAAACAATGGAAAGGGCAGAAATCTGACCCTTAAGGGAGCTTAGAGCCAGCCCTTGTTCCAACCCCGACTGCAAAAAGGAGAGGAGACTGGGAACGGAAAAGGTAACTGGAGAAAAAGGTCTGAGCTTCGCATCAACGAAAGCAAGCCTGCCAGGTACGGTGGTAAATCTTTGCAGAGGAGGGCTTGCGAGCCCTGAGCATGGTGCGAATAACCTGGGGAGAGAGGCAGCGGGCCCTCAGAACCGCGGTCTCAACCGCCACGCTGTCAAATGCAGCAACTGTAAATTGGGGTGGCAAAGCAGACAAGATCCAGACTCCAGACCACGTCTGTGTACCATGCCCTTCGAGGCCAGTCTGGAGCCACCAGAATGGCTGGGACTCCTTCTGCCCTGAGCTTCCTCAGAACCCTGGGAAGGAGGGGGAGAGGAGGGAACAGGTAGGGGAGGACAAAGCCTGACCACGGAATCACTAGGGCATCCATGGCTAGAGCCAGGGGGTCCCTGAATTTTGACAAACGTCAGAATTTTCCGGTTGTGTCGAGACGCAGAGATCCACGTCTTGGGTCCCCCAGAGGTCGCAGATCTGTGCAAACCCCTCCGGCAGAAGGGACCACTCTCCAGGATCGGTCGATGACCGACTGAGGAAATCCGCTTCCCAGTTGAGCACTCCCGGAATGTGGATCGCTGAAATGGCTGGAACAACTTGTTCCGCCCAGAGGAAGATCTTTGTCACCTCTGACATGGCTGCTGAGCTGCGAGTGACGCCCTGCCGGTTGATGTACGCCACAGCCGTGGCATTGTCCGACTGGACACGGACAGGGTGGCCCTGAAGCAGGGACTCCCAATGTTTCATGCAAAGATAAAATCGCCCTCAGTTCCAAGATGTTTATGGAAGGAAGGGCTACTTGGGGAGGACAGAGGCCTTGAACCGTCTGATCCCAGAACACCCCCCCCCACAGGACTGGCATCTGTCGTAACCACCTGCCAGTGGAGGGGAAGGAACGAACGCCCCTGAAGGGGGGAGCGGAGCCACCAGTGCAGAGACCGACTGGTCCAAAGAGGGAGAACAATCTTGCGATCGAGAGAGGAGACCTGTCCCACCAGGCAAGAATCGCCAGCTGAAGAGGACGGTAATGAAACTGGGCAAAGGGTACGGCCTTCATGGTTGCCACCATTCGACCCAGGACTTCCATGCAAGTACGGATGGTGTCCGGGGATGGTATCCGGAGGGAGAGGACTCCCGACTAGAGGGCCAGATGTTTGTCCGGCGGGAGGCGAATCCGAGTTGAACTGAAGCCCCAAGAAGATTAGAGACTGGGTGGGGGAGAGAACCGACTTGTCTTGGTTGACCATCCACCCGAAGCGACATAAGGTCTGAAGCGTGAGGCTCACTCTCCAGAGCCTGGACTCTGGTGGAGGCCTTGATGAGGAGGTCGTCCAAGTAGGGCATCATTGATACCCCTCTTGACCGTAACAGAGCTACCACAGGCACCAGAATCTTGGTAAAAACTCGTGGCGCTGTGGCCAGACCGAAGGGGAGAGCCACAAATTGATAATGACCTTCCGGAACCGCAAAGCGGAGATACCGCTGGTGTCCGGGAAAAATTGGAACGTGGAGGTAGGCATCATTGATGTCCACCGAGGAAAGAAACTCCCCTTGATCCATGGACGCCACCAGTGAACAGAGAGATTCCATTCGGAAATGGCGGAGAAGATGTTGGTTGAGAAGTTTGAGATCCAGGATTGGTCGCACAGAACCGTTTTTCTTGGGAACCACGAAAAGATTGGAATGGAAACCCCGAAAGCGTTCCCTTGGAGGAACCGGGACAATGACACCATGGGTGAGAAGGGACTGAAGAGCCTCCTGAAATTTCCTCGCAAGGGAAATCAGGGAGCATGGGACTGAAAAACACTTTTTTTAAAACACGATCCATCGGAAGGGAAGCAAATTCTATTCGGTATCCGTTGGACACCACGTCTCTGACCCAGGAGTCCTGAATATGCGTGGTCCAAACTTCTTGAAAGAGCAAAAGGCGACCTCCCACCTGAGAAAAAGCTGAGGGTGGGGGCGTCCCTTCATGCAGAAGTGGGTTTGCGGTAGGGATCGACCGATATCTGTTTTTTAGGGACGATACCGATAATCGGTGGAGGTTAGGGCCAATAACTTATACCGGAATATCGGTATAAGTTATCGGCTATTTATCCCCCCGCGACACCGCTGCAGATCATTGATTTAAAGCGGGCGCTTTAAATCAATGCACTGCAGTGGCTTTTGCGGTGCCATAGGCCACCGCCGCCACCCGCTTCTCTCCCCCAACCGGTCTGGGCTGTCCTTCTCCAGGGGTCATCTTCTCCACTCCGGGCAGGCTCCGGCCTAGTAACCAGAATGTCCTGACGGAGTTGGGAAAGCCAAACTGACACCCATGTGGAGGCACCCGCTGCTTCAAAGGCATACTTTGCTAAGGATTCAACCTTTTTGTCTGCCGGATCCTTGAAGGCAGCTGCATCCGCCAGCGGCAAAGTAGTAGCTTGAGAGGCAGGAAACCGTAGGATCCACCGCCGGAGGGGAAGTCAATTTGGAGACAAGGTCCTTGGTGAAAGGATATCTAGCTTGAACCTTCTTCAGTCCCTGAAACTTTCTTCTCAGGGTGCTTCCAGGCAGATTCTAGAATGGCATCAAATTCAGCAAAAGAGCTGAACACTTTGGGTGCCGGTCGGGCACGATGAAAGTATACTTCTGGAACTACGTCCGAAGTTCCTGGGTCCTCTAGGTTAAAGGCGTCTCTTATGGCCATAACGGTCCTCTAAGTCAGAAGCCGAAATGGAAACCTCGTCCGCTGCTCTCCAGGAGTGTGCGAACGAGTGGAGGCGGCCCTAGAAGGGGGAGAATCTCACCTGATATGTGGCTCAGCAGAGCCAGAGCGGTGACCACAGGAAAGTCTTCTGAAAGAGTAACGCGTGTGGCCTGAAGAAGCGGTCGGGCGAGACCTGCGAGAGGAACACCCGTGTCTGCCAGAAGACAGTGGATGAGTCAGATGAGACACCCCTATTACGCTTATGTGAAGCATAGGGAGAAGGGGGAACTGGACCTTCTAGAGGGCCGGTGAAGGGTAGACCTCTCCAAGGCAGTCACCACACAACAGGAGACCTGTGCCAAGTCGGATATAGACTGGGAGAGAGGAAACCCAGGCTGGAGGGGTGGCCGAACCTGGGTCTGAAGGAGCACCTGGGTTAGAAATAGCAGGGGGTGTCTGGGGGAGCAGTGGTGCAGGCAGAACAAGTGGGTTCAGCAGAACCTGGCATTTTTGCAGAGCAGTTTTTACAAGTGTAATGGGTAACTAATGTTCCCGATATCTGCTTTGAGGGAGGAACAGTTCTGGGCACGGACATAGCTAAAAAAAAAAAAATGAACAGTCTCACCCAAGTCTGTGTCCCAAGTCAGCTGCTGTGAGGAGAACTCCACACTGTGGCTGTGAGGAGAGAGAAGAGACTCCGGCCAATTTGGAAGAGGCCGGGTCAGAGGCAAGGGCGCTGATTGGTGGCTATTTCGCGCTGCTGAAGCGCTTATGTGGCCTGGTGGGTGGAGCTAATGTCCGCCGGGCCGCTGAAGAATTACAGCGTGACATCACGATACTCCTTCCCCATGGTCGGGAGGCATAACAATGAGCCTCCAGCGCTTCCTGCAGTGCTTACAGGTGGGTGCCGCATGCTAGGATTGCGGTGGCCCCCAGCGACGGGACCCCCGCGATCAGACATCTTATCCCTATCCTTTGATAGGGGATAAGATGTCTTTGGGCCGTAGTACCCCATTAATCCCCACTTTTTCCTATTTTTGAATGAAATTTTGGTGGCTTCAGGACCAGTTAACAGGTTTCCAAAGAGTTATGGTCTCAACATACAATATTAATTGGTTCCAGGACGACCAATGTAACTTGAGGGACCACTGTACAGCATTAAAATGCTATTAGTAAAGCCACACGTTAGGTAAAAAAAAAAAAAGGTATGAATGACATTTTGCCTTTCCTCCACATCACTGTAAGGGTACGTTCACACGTACGCAGATTTGATGCACAGGATGTTCTGCTGCAGATTTCAATGTAAACTAAATGACTGAGCACAGCTTCTAATCTGCAGTCACAAATCCTGCGCATCAAATCTGCGCAGGATCCTGTATGTGTGAATGTTCCCTAAAGTTCAATTGACTAGTTTTATGATTCACTAAAAAGCTATAAATCTTTTTATAATTGAACAGTTTTTGAAAATAAGCCAATACCTTGAAGGTGGATAAGATGGAGGAGCAGTCACTTGTTGCACTGGGTAGCTTGATGGGACTTGGGGATAACTATAGCTGCTCTGACTATAGCCCATATTTGTCTGAGCATAGGACACTGAACTTTGAGGAGGCTGACTGGTTTCTGCTGGTTTGCTTCCATCTTGAGGTCTAGGGGAAAAGAAAGCAAACAAAATTTAGCATGGCATCTAGTAGAATAAGTACAAACTGACTATAGTAGTGTGTATTGCATTAGCTTTGAACATTCCTTGTGACCCAGATACATTAGCTTCTGTATTCTTCTCAGTGACTACATAGAAGGAAATATACCCAGTTAAAACATATCAAGTCTCCCTCCTGAGTCACTAGTTAAAAGGGGTTGTCAAAAAAATAAAAAATAAAATTCTATATTAATAATAGGGGTGTCCCATCTGTGGCCAGTGACTGAATGTAGCATCAGCCAGGGGAACTGACAGTGCAGCTTGAAAATCACTGGCAGAGGAAGGACACCTCTGCAAGCAGTGATTGGTTAGTGGCACTGACATGTCTACAGCTTTGATCAGCTGCGAGACGAAGACTGCCAGTGAAGATCAACCAGAGATGGGGCTCCCCGATACCGTAGGCAGGTAAGTTAAAGGGGTACTCCGGTGGTCAACGTGTTTTTCCCTTACCCTATTTGTTTCGTTTCATATCTATTCTTGTTTAGGCAACTCCATTTCCGTTCTTTGTTGTCTTTCTCCCCCACTTTGTTTTCCTTTCTTTGCTTCTATTTCCTGTTTCTTGCTGTGCTGAAAACTACAAATCCCAGCATGCCACATGCCTTGCTGGTCTGGGGTGGCTCCTTGTTTGTTCCGCTCTTTACCCACCCTACTATTTTCCCAGGCCGGCCCCCTTATACACAGCACACTAATATAATCAGCCCTGGATGGGATAAACTGGCATACACACACACACAAAAGGGACTACAACTCCCAGCATGTGTCATTCAGGAGTCTTCAGTCTGTGGTATAACACCAGCATGCTGCCTCTGTAGTCTCCTGGGGGTTGTAGTTCACTACACTTCTATAGGGCATACACCAGAGTTTCCCCAACCAGGGTGCCTCCAGGTGTTGCAAAACTACTACCACCAGCATGCCTGGACAGCCAAAAGCTGTCTGGGCATGCTGGGAGTTGTAGTTTTCATACAGCTGAAGACACCCTGGTTGGGAAACAATGCACTTTGTAATATACTGAATAGGCTAGGCCAGTGTTTCCCAACCAGTGTGCGTCCAGCTGTTGCAAAACTACAACTCCCAGCATGCCCAAAGTCTGTCCAGGCATGCTGGGAGTTGTAGTTTTGATACAGCTGGAGGCAGACTGGTTTGTAAACACTAGCATACACACACCAGGGACTACAACTCCCAGCATGTGTCATTCAGGAGTCCCCCCCTCCTCCTCCACACATAGAAATCATCCCCAGTCGGAGATTTATTCCCCTGCACCTTGTTATCCTCCCCTTCACATACATCTTCTCTGTCTTTCAGTGCAGACCTGTGTCCTCAGACGACAAAGCAGGGGGAGGGGGAGATGAGGAGATGTGTAGGAGCTTCTTGCTCTCATGCACACCTGTGACCACCAGGAGGGGGAGATGAGGGGGCATGGCCTATCTCTGTCATGCAGTTTTGAAAGAACAGAAAAAAATAAAAAATCATGACATCTGGACAACAGTCAGAGATCCAACACAGAACTACAGAACTTCCTGGCCCACAAACAGGTAAGAGAAAAAAAAATAAAATAAAAAGACACATGCTACACAAACATAATACATGTCAATTGCAAAGAACATGAACATTAGAAGATGCAATATAGCCAAAAATCTTAACCAACGGAGTACCCCTTTAAAGTGTGTTAATTTATTGGGCACAAAGGGAAACTACTGCATTTTACCAGACAATCCCTTTTAATGCTGCAAGGGCTTGAATCCCTGCTATGGAGACCTTAAGAAGCCCAGAGTATTGAGTTATGGATCTATAGGGTGGAGAAAACCCACAATATGAAAGAACTGATGACACCTGCATTATCATGAAGACCAGTTCTGTAACACTTGGTACTCTAAGACAGTCTTTCAGGAGTCTGAATATAAGGCACATTGCAGTAGGTCCAGAGGTTGAATGGTATAGTGCCTCCCAACAGTAACTGATCCTTCCACCCTTCAACTTCTGAAGTTGCACATTTGAGTCTGTTCAGCCAAATCGTTTACACTAAAATCTGCATCAAATATGTGCAGGATACTGCATGTGTGAATACACCCATGTGTATAAATATGTAGAACTACTAAAAACCAAGCAATAGTCCAGGTTTTACCTTGCTGGAGCAGTAGTAGCAGGTTGCTGACCATAGGTGGGGTATGCAGGCTGGGAACTGTAAGCAGATGGTGCTGCATATGAAGTTTGGGTTGTTGCAGTGGTTGCAGCGCTGCTATCATAGCCTGTTGTTCCATAGCCTTGTATTGGCTGACTATAGGCCTGAGGTGCTGCTGGTGCAGTATAACCTAAGGGTGTAAGGTAAAAATCAAGTTAAAGCATTCTCCCTATGAAAGATTTTTTCCACATACAAATTTTTTGATGTCATTACAAAATTGGCGTAAGGCAAAATCACAAAAATATTAAAAAAAAGCACACCATTATGTACATTTGTCTTTCAATTCAATGCAGTGCACTTTTTGGTAAAAATGACACCTTATCTTTATTTTGCAGGTCCATAGGATTAAAATGATACCCAACCTTTTTTGTTTTACTTTAAAAAAAAAAAAAATTATAACTGTACAAAAATTTCCACTTTGTTTTAACATTTTAGATGCCATATTCAACTTTAGATTGTGGCATCTAAAGGGGAAAATGCCAGGCATCACTGATTTGTGATGTCCGGCATTAGTCACTGGCAGATAGCTGACCCGTGATCAGCTCCTGAGCTCACATCATAGAAGGGGAGCAGGACAAGGGCATACAGGTACGCCCTTAGTCCTCAAGAGGTTAAAATCAACCAAATCTGTACAGGTGACCATTTAAAAGCTGCACTGAGGGGCTCTACAAGTCATGAAGCTACATTTTAAAAGCACACTACTTCATGATATTTTAAAGTGCTTCTACACAATTTTCAATTTACAGTAGGCCTTGCAATACAATGAATGTCACATTTTGTCTTCCTTATAGATATGAAGATACACAGGTCTGCATAGGAGCTGCAGACAATGTTCATGACATTTCCATTATGCAAAAAATAAAGCACTGCCAACAGGGTAGTTCCAGGAATGGCTTATAGATACAAAGAAAAATCTTGCACTGTTGGGGTAATGGGCTTAGAGGGGTTGTCCAATTATTATAATTTTTTTTTTTAAATTACTGTCCCCAGGCTGGCTTATAAAACCCCCAACTCCCTCCAATCCCTCATAGCTCTTGTAGTCTTTGGCAGGTCTCCACTGAGTCTGCTGTACAGACTAAGCCCAAGCTGTAGGCTTGAAGTCACAGCGCTGCCCTGCCAATTAATTGCTGCAAAGGTGTCCTGTCTGGGCCAGCGAACAGCACTGTCCGTTCTCCCAGCAGTAAATGTTACATTCTGCACAAAATCCGTTGAAGTAGTAGGACATTAAGGCTAGGTGCAGACTACAGAATCTCAAGGCAGAAAATTTTCTCTGTGACAATCCTGCTACTAATTGTACACTAGACAGACCCATTAAAGCCTGGCTTCGTCGGGACCCAATGTGGAACACACTTGTACAGCTCAGTTCCCCCCCCCCCCCCCCCCCCCAGACACAAATGTCACTATAATAATAAGTACATCAAAACATCAATTCCAATTTTTTTAATCCTTTCTATTCACTTGCATTTCCTTGCTATAAGCCCCATATTCATATTCTATGCATCAGCATGTAGGATCGAACCCTTTTGGGGTCTTAAAGCAGGGGAATGCAAGTAAACAAAAATTACATATTCCAAATCAATGTTTTAAAGCCATAGAAGTAATTTATGAATCTGTATAACTTTCTGGCACCAGTTGATTTAATATTTTCCCCATCCAGAGTAGCCCTTTTAAATAATTTGTTTTCTAACAATTGATTCCCTTCAAAAACAACTCCGGGTCAACCATGCAAAGTGCTTTAGTAACCTTTTTAATTGATGCAAGATTGAGGTTACTTATCTGTTACATTACACAACAGGTCCACACTTTTAGATCACATCTCAATTATGCTACATCTCAATTATGCTACTATATTTGTAAAAATATGTAAAGGGTTAATCCCACCTGACCACAACACCTGTGCTTAGGTGGGATTGCTCCACCTTTCTATACCTGTGTTTTCCTTGCACTTGTTGTATGACTAAGAGCGCTTGGCGCTTGAAACGCATAACCTCTGCTGTTCCTTGCATGTCCTTTGAATAAAGACGGTTTTATTGCTACTGAAGCTGGATCCAACTCTACTTTCTTCCCTACATTCTCGGTGTTGTCCAGCACCTGGATCCGTGCTCCGGTTGTCCAGGCGGGGTGAGCTGGTTTGGACTTTGTTTCAATTTGTGGACAGATACATATCATCCACTTTTTTCCCCGATATCTTGAGACAAAAGGATTGGGGGGGGGGGAGGGGTCGGGGTCGGCAAAATGCACCAGTTGCCAACGTTTGGGACCTTCTACTGCTAGCTATAGAAAGATATTCCTAAATAAACCCCAGCAGACAGAATAAAAGCAGTTTTAACAGAATTCTCTGGCCAAATAGGAGCATTGTAGCCACTAGGTAACTTGAGAGGGTGCTACCATTGATCACAGTGCTTAACATGTTATTAAGAGAAACAAATTATGGTAGTAGTGATAAAGGATGGGTGTCAATCACAGCCAGGGATGTGGAAATTATATTGACCGATGCAGTTCCGAACAGGTGAATTCTTCAGGCATTTAGCCCTGCTTCAGGCAAGTAGGGCTAAATGCCTTAGGAATTCACATAACGGGGCAATCCTTCTTGCCCCATCAATAAACTACTATAGACTGCAGCTGTATCATGCAGCGCAGGATGTTTGCGTCGCGGCATAGGCACGCATGCACCTCCATCCGGACCGAGGATGCGGTCCAGCAACATAACTGCCGAGACCCTGAGCGTAACAGAGCGCTCATGGAGGTGGAGGACAGGTAGCAGGGGGGGTTTGGTAAATAAGTGAATGTGGGGGTGGGGGGGGGGGGGGGAGAATATAATGGCACAGGTGGCCCTACCTGATAGCAGGACATACCTACCTGGGGGACTACCTACTTTAAGGAATACTGTAGTGCAAAATAAGTTATCCCCTATTCAAAGGGTAGGGGATAAGCGATAGATCACTGGGAGTCTGACCGCTGGGGACCCCCTGCGATCTCTGCATGAAGGGAGTGTCCCCAGCATGATGCAGCGGCTGAAATGCCACCCCTCCAAGTATCTCTATAGGATACATTTGGGGGGCGGGGAGGAAGTTTGCGTCCCAGTGGTCGGGCCACCTCGCAATCTACAACTTATCCCCTATCTTTCGGATTGGGGATAAGTTATCTTGCACAGCAGTATTCCTTTAAAGGGGCGGACTTATCAGGAGCCCTATTCACCTAATGGGGTTACATACTGGTCTACCTATTAAGTTTTTATTAAGGGCCAGTTCGCACTAAGTTTCATGTCCATGAACCGACTGGAGTCAAACGCTAACTCCAGTCAGCTCATTTGTGCCTTGTATACGGTTCTCTAACCGGACCTAAAATCGTGGTATACGACCGTTTTAGGTCCGGTGGGAAATCCATATACAGGGCAACAATGAGCTGACCGGAGTCAGTGTTAGACTCCGGTCAGCGCATTGAAATGAATGGGGTTCAGGCCGCACCTGTACACTACAAACGTAGTGTGAACCCACCCTGATAAATATTTTATTTACAGACTATTTTGGTTAAATTTATTTAATGTACCAGGACAATTAGATTGTGCTCGGTTTTAGTCCCTTGGACATTTTTTTTTTATTTCCACACCCCTGCACAGCTGTCCGCTAGCAGGTGAGCGCCGCATGATCACCGCATACATGTACTTATTAAAGTGAGAAAGACTAAGTATACACTGATATGGAAAGGGATTAAAAATAATTTACGCTGCTTAACACAGGTGCTGAATGGGACTTTTAGGTTTATTTCCAAAACCTTAAAACAGTTCCAATAATGTCAAGAGAACCCGTTTCCTAATAAAAAAAATAAAATCATCACAGCAAAATCCATTAACACACTGCACACTGTGGTCTTTAGACAAATTGAGACCCAAGCCAATGCTTACATTAGTATGATAGATTAATATGTGACAATTCTTACCAGCAGGAGGCTGCCCATAAGCAGTAGCATACGCTGTCTGACCATATGTGGCAGTGGTTTGTGCCTGTGTGTAACTAGCATCACTTGGTTGCGCGTAGGTGCCATAACTCGGCTGTCCATAGCTTGCCTGTTGAAACGAAGTGAAGTTAAAACTTAGGAAATTTTAAAAACAGTATGGTCATAGAATCTTTTGAAGGCTACTGAAGTGCATAATTGTAAAAAATAAATAAATCTGCTTTTAGTTTAGTTGAAAAAAAAAATACAAATTTATAAGAGTGGGAGGCTAGTGCAGAGGTGAAGTGCAGGAGTGGTACATTGCTACCAATACAGTTTTTATTGCCTTCTTTAAAGGGGTACTCCGATGAAAACCTTTTTTTCTTTTAAATCAACTGGTGACAGAAAGTTAAACATATTTGTAAATTACTTCTATTAAAAAATCTTAATCCTTCCTGTACTTAGCTGCTGAATACGACAGGAAATTTTCTTTTTGGAATGCTCTCTGATGACATCACGAGCACAGTTCTCTTTGCTGACATTATTATAATACTTTATTTATTGTTGTCTTTAGTGGGATTTGAACCCAAGTCCCCAGCACTGCAAGGCAGCAGTGCTAACCACTGAGCCACCATGCTGCACTTAGCATACATCTGCTATGCATGGTTGCTAAAATGGACAGATGTCAGCAGAGAGCACTGTGCTCGTGATGTCATCAGTGTTCCAAAAAGAAAGGAATTTCCTCTGTAGCATTCAGCAGCTAATAAGTACTGGAAGGATTAAGAAGTAATTTACAATAGAAGTAATTTAAAAATATGTAACTTTCTGCCACCGGAGTACCCCTTTAAAGCCATTTTCGCGGAGATTGTTTACGGTTGCCCCATAAGAATGCAGAGGGTTTTTTTTAATATATTTTTTGCACTCATTTTCTCCTCACCTTCTAATAGCCATAACACTTTAAATATTCCTTTCACATACACTTTTGGGGGTTCAGTTTCTATACAGTGCACTTTTCAGTAAAAAATAAATTATATAACACCCTTGTTGTCCATTTGATTTCAATACCAATGTATATGGGTTTTATTTTGTTTTAGTACTTTTAAATTTTTTTTTACTTTGCATGAAAAGGAGTATGCTTAAAATAGTTTAAAAGCACAACTGTCACCACCGTACAGGTAGGGAGGTGCAGTTACCATTGCATAAAGAAGAATGTGCAGTGAGTGCTTTTACTCGCATTCGCCGCAGTCTGTGAAGGAAAATTCTTTATTCTGATCCCGGGCCAGTCTGATGGACTGGCCGACTCCCGCAGCAGCACACCTCCTCTCTGCTCTTAGCATGGAGGGCTGCACATCAATCATGCAGGATCAGCAAGATTGACGTGCAGTGCTGCATGCTAAGAGCAGAGAGGGGGTGTGCTGCTGCGGGAGTCAGCCAGTCCATCCGACTGTGGCCCAGGATCAGAATAAAGAATTTTCCTTCACAGACCGCGGCGAATGTGAGTAAAAGCACCCGCATTTACTGCACATTCTTCTCTATGCAATGGTAACTGCACCTCCCTACCTGTATGGTGGCGACAGTTGCACTTTAAGCCCTTATTAACACTTCTCAGTATACAGGGCTGTATGAGGGCTCCTTTTTTTCCCTCTGTGATCTGTAGTTTTTAACAGTACCATTTTGTTTTGTTGGGGATTTGTTTAAGTTTAGTTATATAATATTAGTTTGGACATTTCTGCAGACGGCAATAGAAAATGTTTGTTTACATTTTATTTGATCCATACAGGGGAGAACTTCCTCCCTTACTCTGCAACAAACAAAAAATGGCAGTTAAGAGTGAGAGGAGCCATGCTAGGATAAGGCTGGACACACCTCAGCACTCCAGACTGCATTTCCTTTGTTTGGATTTCTCCCAGGCCAGCAGGAGTCCAAAGTCTGTGCAAAAGATGGGGGGGGGGGGGGTGCTCGGGACAAGTAGGGAGACACCTAGTGGCAGCTTTTTTTAAGCAAAAATAAAACTGAAAACTTCATTTTTTTTAAAACAATGTATATTAGATATTTACCATAAGGAGTGGAATAGCAATTTTTTTTTTAATGAGTGGGCATTTAAAGTAGTAAAATAAAACCTATAGAATAAAGAATTTTTACTGAAAAGTGCACTGCTTAGGATCGATAGCCACTATAAATTATAAAATGGCTTTTCTATAATTTTGCCCCACAATTTTTCTGGTTTCACTGTAGATTTTGTGGTGAAATAATTAATGGTATTACAAAGTAAAATAGGTAGCGCAAAAAACAAGATTGAAAATTGAAAGGGTTATGATTTTTACAAAAGGAGTAACAGACACAAAAGCGCAAAAACAAAAAACGGCCCGCGGGGGAAGGGGTTAAGGAGGTAGAGAAAAAAAATAAAATAAAGTTTACGTATGCTAGCACCCAGTTCTATCAATCTTTAAGGGCATGTTCACACAGGCAATAACTGCTCTGGGGTAAAAAAAAATAAAATAAAATGCAATGGATGTTATCAGTTATTCAGTTTTTTGTTCTGAGCATGCTCAGAAGTAAAAACGGATCGAAAAAATGGATGCAAACAGATGACATTAAAGGCTCATCCATTTTCCATAGACTACAGTGTTATTTACTGTATCCATTTTTTTAACGGGAGAAAAACTGCATGCACAGTTTTTTCTCCCGTTAAAATAAAAAAACATGGATAAGAGCGCAGACGGATGTGAAAGGATTGTAAAAATAATCCATTGACATAAATGGGATTTTTTTTACAACAGTTTGTGACCCGTCTACAAGCAGCAACAGCGGAACCTAAAAGGAAAAAATGAAAAAGGGACAGACGGCCGCGTAAATGCACCCAGAGACTGTAACATAGGATTTGCAATATTCTCAGTGCTATTGCAATGAAAAGCAAAATATACTAAGTTTTCACTTTTATATACAATGTTTGATAATAAATTTATACCTGAGCAGTCTGTGTGTATCCTTGAGTTGGCTGGGCAGTATAAGCACTATAGCTAAAAGGGGAGGGAAAAAAATATAAATCAATTTTGGTAACAAATTGTACATAAAGTATAAAGACATACATGTCATAGTAAAATATGGAAAAACAAGGCACATACCTCTGCTGGGCACCAGCTTGGCTATAGGTGCTATAATCTATAAGAGAAAGCAGCATGTTGATCAGAAAAGAGTACCAACCATAACAAGACTTCACAATTCCCAAAAAACTAATTTGTGGGGAAGCAACTGGATTGGAGACCTAATAACTAACACCAGTGGGAAAAGATTCAGGTAAGCCTAGGTTCGAGGACTCCATCACATTTTGTTTAATGGAAAAAAAATAATAAAAAAAAGCAGCAGGACAGTTAACTGCAGAATGGACACCTACTAATCCTATTGACTAATAGGGGGGGGTCTGTCTGGGGTCCATTTATCTAGCAGTATTTAAAGAGACAAAATAAAACAAATTGCTTGAAATGCAGTAGTCAAATTCTGCTGCCCCTATCCACACAAGAAATTCCTCTTAGGCTGGGTTCACACTGTTTGTAGTGTACTGGTGCCGAATCCGGTTGGGAGAAGCAAAAACCGGCCGCTCCTGTATCCCAGCTGGATCCTAATTCATTTCAATAAGCCCAGAGTCAAACGCCGACTCCAGTCAGCTCCTTTTTTGCCCCGTATACAGTTCTCTAACTGGACCTAAAACCATATATTACACAGTTTTAGGTCCAGTTAGAGAACCGTATATGGGGCAAAAATGAGCCAACCAAAGTCAGCATTTGACTCCGGTGGGTTACTGAAATGAATATCTGGCTGGGATACGGGTGTGGACGGTTTTCCCTCCTCCCAACCGGATCGGGCACCAGTACACTACAAACAGTGTGAACTGGCCCTTAGCCATAATTGGTTCATCCAAGGCCTCCCCTGTATCTCACCACCCGGGGCAGCATCAGCCAAGCACCTGGGGTTTCAGGGCAGATGTGTAAAGAATGACTGGCAGGCTTCTATATTATAGTCTGTGGTGGGGCACTGCCTCAATCCACCAGGTACACATGATGCAGGGAGATTAGAATTGTAAACCCACTGGGAGAGAGGCTGATGTTCGTTGCCATCCATGCAGAGCACAGCTGGATACTACCCAAGCAAAAGCATATAGTTACATTGGGGGAGATTTATCAAAACTTGTGCCGAGGAAAACTTGCCCAGTTGCCCATAGCAACCAATCAGATTGCTTCTTTCATTTTTCACAGGCCCTCATAAAAATGAAAGAAACAAGCTGATTGGATGCTATGGGCAACTGGGCAAGTTTTCCTCTGCACAGGTTATGATAAATCTCCCCCATTGTGGTGTAAACAGTACTTCAGGAGGCCTACTGCAATGCTCCCCAACCTGTGGCTCTGCAGCTGTGAAAAACTACAACTCCCATAAGGCCCTGCCAACAGAGCTGTGTTTTGAAACGGCGGGAGAGGCACAGATTGAGGAGCAGAGCATTGGCTTAGACGCCAGAGGATCCCCAGTATCGTCCCCGGCTGATAAAGCAAAGAGCCGCAGCACACGTGCACGCAGGAGACGTTACGTTCTACCGTTAGAACACGTGACCCTATTCAGTAAAGTCGCCGTTTAACCCGATACACAGTAACGCCACACAACACGTACACAGTATCCATGCTTTACCATACAACCGGTCATAGGACGTGTTCACCCAGGGGCCACCTCGTGTACCGGGGATGAAAGCAACGACCTAGGGGAGTGAGGCCTAAGAGGAAGCGGGCAGCCTGCAAGCACACAGTCCCCATGCTGCAGCCGGTCAGCATTACAATGCACAAAGGAAAGAGGGCCAGACAGAGGCCGCCATTCGCTACCCCCACCCGTCTAACCCACAGAAAACAATCACCCTGGAAGCGCGCAATACGGTACTCACCGGTGGAAGCCATTTTGTGTACTCTAACCACCTCAGCGTCCGTGTGTGGGGAGAGCTAGGAGCGCATGCGCTGTACTGACCAACCTAGACCATACCATTCGTTGCCGGGGGGATGGTAAGATCCGGGAACTTGAATTCGCGTCACTTTCCATTAAACAGTGTACAGGTTTAGTCGCGTGTTACTGGGAAACGAAAAGATAACAGTTGGTAGAGGAACAGTACATGTACATCCAGAAGGTAAGCTCCTTTATGGAAAGCACCCCTACTGTTATGAAGTGGTGTGATCCATTAGACTCAGCTTATGAAAGGAAGGGGGGGAGACAAATCTAGAAAGTTGTTGCAGGGTGGGAGGCAGTCCGTACTAGTTCATTGTGTTTATTATTTTCTTATTATTAACATATATATATATATATATATATATATATATATATATATAAATTTATTTTTTTATCAGTTTCGAGGTGCAGAACTGTGCAGTGGACCATGGTACAGGCGCTATGGGGTGGTCTGGTACATGTAGGATATCTTGGGCTGGGTTCACACCTAGTATTTTAGTCACCACACCACCACACAAATGTCTACACCTATAATTTGTGTGGTGTTAATGTGTTCTTAAATGGTGGCATGACGTGATAAATAAGAATTAGTATACATTTTTTAGAAATCTCACTTCAGTGCACCAGTCTGTATGGTTCCTACTTTGCGACTTTTTTCTGCAACTTTTTTTTCCCTTTAACCCTCTCCACCAAAATATGCGCTCATAATTTTCCTTTACAGCCCTCATTTTGGTCAGTATATTTAGCCAGAACCAGGAGTGTAACCAAGACAGAGAAAAAAAACCATAGTGGAAAGATTTGCACCTTTTCCTGTGGTTGTGTTTTGGCTAAGAACACAGCTTTCTAGTTGTGATGTCAAGGCTCCGCCCTGTGTGACGCCACCCTCCACCCCCTCAATACTCGCCTATGGGAGGGGGCGTGACAGCCGTCACGCCCCCTCCCATAGGCTTGCATTGAGGGGGCGGAGCGTGATGTCACACGGGGCGGAGCCTTGACGTCACAACGCTCCGTGAAAGACATGATCTGATTGGTTGCTATGGGCAACTCAACAACTTTCCCTCTGGACAGGTTTTGATAAATCTCCCCCATAGTTCTGATAAATCAGTTGCAATTAGACCTTATGCACATGTCAAAACGGAGTCTCGTACTACAGAGTGTCGCTCCTATAATACAGTATGCAATGTAGTACGGTCCAGCAGCTCCCATAGAGAATGAAAGGAGGGGGGAACGCATGACCTGCTGCTCCTGGAGTCTCAGGTCCCCGCTCTCGAGATAGTTATCCCCTATCCTATGTATAAGGGATAACTTTGTAAGTTCAGAAAATGCCTTTAAAGGGGTTCCACAAGATAGGTGATAACTATCTGATCACAGTGGCCTGACCACTGGGATCCCACTGATCCCAAGAATAAAGGGGAGGAGGTGATCCCTTGAGTGGTTGGAGCAGAAGCCTTCATGCTTAAGTGCCACTTAAGTAAACTTTAGACAATGTAGATAATAACATTTATGGACATTTATCAAGGGGTTTAGTCAGGTTTTCTTTACTATAATTGTCGCAAATTTGTCGCAACTGCGACTACACGCTTTTTCGTGCGACATTTTGACTGGAAAGCGAGAAAAGCAAGTTTTCCTAAAATTTACTATGTAGTAATAATTTTAAAATGGACTACGGGTAGTCAGGTATTTATTAACTGCGACAGTCGCAACTGCGCAAAAAAAAGTCGCAACAGCGTTAAAAATTTACTAAATTTACTCCAGCTCAAACATGGAGCAGAAAAAGCTACTACCAAAGTAAAAAAGGAAAAATTGCTTACGTGAAAGAAAATTATCAACAGGCTGAAAGCAGTTGATAAATACGTCTCACATAAGCCAAAAAAAAGTAAGGAAAAAATTACTAAAAAAAGGAATACATAAGCAAACATTGATAAATGTCCCTCATGATGTGCATATTTGTAATATACATTGGTTAAAAAATGTGTATATTTTTGGGTGAAAAAATGCTGTCTTTGCAGCTATTGCCTGTGTGTCTCAACCAAATACAGGAAGTAAGGGCAGGAAAAGCAGGGCTCCGTGCAGGCTCCCGATTAGTCAATCAACCTGCTGTGTGGGCCGGGAGTATGTCACAGAGCCTCACTGCACAGAGCCTTGCTTGTCCTCAGTGCACAGAGCCCTGCTTGTCCTCAGTGTACAGAGCCCTGCTTGTCCTCACTGCACAGAGCGCTGCTTGTCCTCAGTGTACAGAGCCCTGCTTGTCCTCAGTGTACAGAGCCCTGCTTGTCCTCAGTGTACAGAGCCCTGCTTGTCCTCAGTGTACAGAGCCCTGCTTGTCCTCAGTGTACAGAGCCCTGCTTGTCCTCAGTGTACAGAGCCCTGCTTGTCCTCAGTGTACAGAGCCCTGCTTGTCCTCAGTGTACAGAGCCCTGCTTGTCCTCAGTGTACAGAGCCCTGCTTGTCCTCAGTGTACAGAGCCCTGCTTGTCCTCAGTGTACAGAGCCTTGCTTGTCCTCAGTGCACAGAGCCCTGCTTGTCCACCCTCACTTCCTGTATTTGGAGTCCTCACTGAGACACACAGACAATAACTGCTGGGACAAAAATTTACAGTACATATTTTTTAACCAATGCATATTACAAATATACATAGAATGGTATTATCTACATTATATAAAAAAAAATTGTTGACAGGTACACTTTAAAGAAAACCTATGGCTAAATCAATGAAAATTAGATTGCATTTCATTAAATAGTTTATGCAAAAGAAGAAGAATGTCCAGCGCACACACGTGTAAAACTGAGCTGCTTTATTGCATAGTTGCCATAGGAAACATCGGACACTCAGGTAACGTGATGCGTTTCGGCCAGCAAGGCCTTAGTCATACACATGTTACAAGCACTTAGATCGTTTATATATGCAGGGTGGTAGTGTCCTGGGCGGGGCTAAGCCCCGAATCATGTGACATCCCATCTGCACATATAATTACAAACAATGTTAAAACGTACGTATCATATCTTTATTTCATCACACTTATAACAAAATTCATTATATAAAAATTGAAACATTGTTAAAATAAATCTTATGCACTAGTTGTATATGTCTGGTTCAAAACCTAGAGAACCGGACTCCATCCTTTTAAGAATATATCCAACGGTAATACACAACTAGCACTAGGACCTGAAGAATCACAATGCTGAACTGGGAGAACGGTTATTTTACCAGAGCAAGAAATGCAGTTTGTCAAATCTCATGACAAAAACAGATTACAAAAAAGGTTATTATAATCATTATTGTGCACCTATGTAAATATGAAAAAGGATACTGAACAGGTGACTGGAAAACGTAAAGCAACTAAGACATACATAGTAATATTCGGATTATCATAGTGCCACGGTCATTACAACCAACTCATTCAATAGTGCAAGATCGTATCCAGTCTCCTGTTCAGACCTAGCGGTATCCTAGTCTCAAGGGTGAGAATCCAGTATATTTCACGATCCAACACCTTCTGTCTCAGGTTTCCACCTCTCAGTGGTTTGTCCACCCTCTCAATACCTTGTACCACCAGACTAGAGGTATTTCCACCATGTACCTCAGCACAATGCTTGCTGACCATTGATACGTGTCGTGCCTGGAAATGTGCAATATCTGATGTTTTCGTACTCTAATTTTTAGTGGGTTGATAGTGCAACCCACATATTGCACACTGCAGGCACGGCACGTAAATAGATATACAACTCCAGCTGTGTTGCAATTGATGTATTGTCTGATATTAAATATTTTATTATTGCTTGTAGATGTAAATGACACTGAATTGTTCATGTAATTACAGCACATACACTTTCTAGATCCACATTTGTATGTACCTTGGCAATTAAGCCAAGTAGAGGCTTTTTTCGGAGAGGTAGAGAAGAGGCTGGGGGATAAAGTCTGGCCCAAAGTTGGGGCTCTCCTGGATACACACCTAATGCCCCCCTTCAATGCCGTCCGAAACTCAGGATCTGTATGTATAATCGGCATATTCTTTTTAATGATGTTGCTGATTACTTTAAACTCAGTACTGTATTGAGTAGAAAAGACCACAGGTGAACTAAGGCTATGAATTTTCTTTCTATGGGTATTTTCTTTTATTAGATCACAATGACCCTTTCTAATAGCAATATTGTGCGCCTTTTTAATAGTCCATTCAGGGTAGCCGTGTTGCTTGAGTCTGTTGCTAATAGCAACCACTTCGCTCGAAAAATCCTCATCGAGCGAGCAATTGCGGCATGCCCTGATCATTTCTCCTGTGGGCAAGTCCGTGCGCTGAAGCCTGGGGTGGAGCTGGTTCGACTTGCTTGTACCATTAAATAGTTTAGGATTTCCTGATCACACAACTATTTACAGTTTCATAAAACTCAATCCCATTCCTGAGATATGAGGGTTTATAGATTGTCTGATAACTCAGGAATTCAGTCAGAGGAGTGTGAATTTAAAGAAGATGTCTATTGCTAAGCAATTTCTGCAATCTCCCGTTTGGGGCCCGACTCGACCCCTGCTGAGCTGCTGTGTGTGATGTTTTGCACACAGCAGGTCAGCTGGTACAAACAAGCCCATTTTCATTGTTCTCCACTGTGTCTCCGACTCTCCCATAGAGATGAAGATGGAGAGGGTGTGTTTGTATCAGCTGCAAATTCACCAATCCCCTGGGGGAGGGGGGGGCACCCCTACTGGGGAGCCACACCCAAAACTAAAGACCTACCCCTAAAACTAAATTGTATTAGTACATGGGAATGGGAAATTCCCTGCTACACACACTGTGAGGTTTAGATGATCAGTCAGTTTATTGTCTCCAATAACTTCAAAGCCCACAAAGTTGTGCTATTGTATGACTATTTAGAGGTCACGCTCCTCTCCTGCTTTTATCCACTGTTTAGTTATTGTTTGTAGCAGAGCTTCTCTCTAACAGTCAATATGAGTACACTCACTGCATTAAAAATCAGATGCCTGCCCTGACGTTTCGCCAGTAAGACTAGCTTTATCAAAGCTACATGTACACTGCTCAAAAAAATAAAGGGAACACTAAGATAACACATCCTAGATCTGAATGAATGAACTAATCATATTAAATACTTTCATCTTTACATAGTTGAATGTGCTGACAACAAAATCATACACAAATTATCAATGGAAATCAAATTTATCAACCCATGGAGGTCTGGATATGGAGTCACACTCAAAATCAAACTGGAAAACCACACTACAGGCTGACGCAATCTTGATGTAATGTCCTTAAAACAAGTCAAAATGAGGCTCAGTAGTGTGTGTGGCCTCCGCGTGCAGCATATGACCTCCCTACAACGCCTGGGCATGCTCCTGATGAGGTGGCGGATGGTCTCCTGAGGGATGTCCTCCCAGACCAGGACTACAGCATCCGCCAACTCCTGGACAGTCTGTGGTCCAACGTGGTGTTGGTGGATGGAGCGAGATATGATGTCCCAGATGTGCTCAATCGGATTTAGGTCTGGGGAACAGGCAGGCCAGTCCATAGCATCAATGCCTTCCTCTTGCGGGAACTGCTGACACACTCCAGCCACACGAGGTCTAGCATTGTCTTGCATTAGGAGGAACCGAGGGCCAACCCCACCAGCATATGGTCTCACAAGGGGTCTAAGGATTTCATCTTGGCACCTAATGGCAGTCAGGCTACCTCTGGCAAGCACATGGAGGGCTGTGCGGCCCCTCAAAGAAATGCCACCCACACCATTACTGACCCATCGCCAAAGCGGTCATGCTGGAGTATGTTGCAGGCAGCAGAACGTTCTCCACGGCGTCTTCTGACTTTGTCACATCTGTCACATGTTCTCAGTGTGAACCTGCTTTCATCTGTGAAGAGCACAGGCCGCCAGTGGCGAATATGCCATTCTTAGTGTTCTCTGGCAAATGCCAAACGTCCTGCACAGTGTTTGGCTGTAAGCACAACCCCCACCTGTGGATGTCGGGCCCTCATACCACCCTCATGGAGTCTGTTTCTGACTGTTTGAGTGGACAGATGCACATTTGTGGCCTGCTGGAGGTCATTTTGCAGGGCTCTGGCAGTGCTCCTCCTGCTCCTGCTTGCACAAAGGCGGAGGTAGCGGTCCTGCTGCTGGGTTGTTGCCCTCCTACAGTCTCCTCCACGTCTCCTGATGTACTGGCCTGTCTCCTGGTATCTCCTCCATGCTCTGGACACTACTCTGCATTGATTGGATATGGTATTGTATTATTGATTTATCAACAAGCATATAGCTCACTGTCTTGGGCATAGAGTCATACGTGCAGTATTGTTACCATACTGATGGTAGGTATTTTAGTTCATTATTTGAACAGGTCACTTTTCATGGCCCCACTCCAGGGCTGTGTCATGCTCCTAGTGAGCAGTTTTTAGTGATTTTAGATGTTTTTTGTATTTAGATATATTTTGTAAGTAATTTGTGCAATAAAATATTCCAATTGTATGATTAAGTATTGTGGTGTGCGCTTTTCTCAGTGTTTGCCTATATTCTAGTGCAAATAATCTATCACCTATATTTCTCACAATTACCTTCTATCTGTTGCTGTCCTGCTTTGTCATTCTGTGCTTTGGAGAGGGGTTGTCCCTCACTGTCATCTTCCTTCCTAAGTGCTGGGTCTCTCCATCCAATCACTGTAGGATGCTCTGTAACCCCCTCCTCTTTATTTTTATGCTGCAGTCTGATAGGACAGGAGTGAGCACAGAGGAGTGCTAGTCCTGCCCTTACTTACCAGACTTTATCCATGCCTGTGCTTCAGCTTGGACAAAGATGATGCTGCTGCAGCCAGATAGGATTGTGTTCTGGATGGTACGGGGTGTTTTTTAAAAGCCACGATTTCTATAAAAAGCAAATACATTTTTCTTCTGAAATATATTGGAAAGGTTAATGTAGGGCTGGGCGGTATGACCAAATATGTGTATCATGGTATTTATGTAACTAATGGTGGTTCCACGGTATATAACGGTATTTCTCCCCCCTCCCCTTAAATCAGGTGACCCGCGAGCGCTGTTCTGCTCCCCCCCCCCAAATTAATCATCAGCCCAGCACTGCGCTGTCCCCATCAGGGTACTACTCACATATGTCACCCGCAAGCGCTGCCCTCCACGTCCTCCTGTTAGTTGCGGGCCGCCTGCGCTGGTTGAAACTGTGTACTGTAAGCTGTATCAATATGCTGTATCCCTATGTGTCCGTCAGCCTATAACCGGCCGAGGCGGAACATCACTGCGGTCGGTGATTGGCTGACGGCCTCATAGGGATACAGCATAGGGATACAGCTTACAGTACACAGTTCCAGCCAGCGCAGGCGGCCCGCAACTAACGGGAGGACGAGGAGGGCAGCGCTTGTGGGTGACATATGTGAGTAGTACCCCGATGGGGACAGCGCAGCGCAGGGCTGATGATTAATTTGGGGGGGGGGGGGGGAGCAGAACAGTGCTCACGGGTCACAAATGCTTAGTTCCCCCGATGTGGGGACAGCACAGCGCTGGGCTGATAATTCATTAATTCCTGTGGGGGGGAGGGGCCACACCGGTATACTGATACGTGTTATTATGCAATGATGATGCTCTACTTACATTTCACTAGAAACATTTGTGCCGCAGCATAGTTAGCAGTGATGACACATTCCATAAAGATTAGCTTTTTTGTCTACTTTTTACACTACAGTTTGCAAATCAATGTAGGAATTGCATGAATTACAGTACACATGTGTTCTTATTTACCATGTGTTCTTATTTACTATTTAGAGATGCTGAAATTGGTGCTTAGAAAAGGGCCACCTCTAGGATGCCTACTGCTGATGCTTTTGCTGGTGCTTGGGAGTCTTATTCTGTCATGCAGTGACTTGGTGCTACATCTGGAAACTTTACAAGAATTTTGGGAAGGTGAGACAATTCAGTGACTTATGATATGCAACAAAATTATAACAATGATGTAAAAAAAAAATATATGTCTACATTTGAATACAATACTAGGTGAGAGAGAGAGAGAGAGAGAGAGAGAGAGAGAGAGAGATATACAAGCTGCATAATAGTCTGATTGCCATTGGAAAAGGCAGTGGCCCAGATTTTGTTGTGATAAAAAATCATCAAATTTCAATAATTTGGACAATTCACACACAGCAATATGTTTATTTGTATTTATTTATTTTTTAATTGTTAAAAGGGGGTGATTTAACTTTTATTAGGAAAGGGGCTTTTATATACGGTAATTTTAAAGCCATGTTTTATTTTTTTAAGTCCCCATAGGGGACTATTATATGTAATCATTGGTTTGCATTTACTGTACAATCCTATAGTATTGCATACCCCTTTAACACCCCCTATTTACTGTACAATCCTATAGTATTGCATACCCCTTTAACACCCCCTATTTACTGTACAATCCTATAGTATTGCATACCCCTTTAACACCCCCTGATATAAATAAACATGGACTGTTAAGGGGTTATAATGGATGTGTCAGCAGCTAAACAGGAGCATGGTTCCATGTATATCTAAAAGGGAATAGTTAGATCAGCTCACTCACTGTTATTTAAGTCCAAACATCTAGCACAACCTCTCCTCGTGGAAGCTCAAGAACGTAACACTGAGGCTGGGTCCTCAGTGATTTGATTGCAGACAAAGGAATGGGATTTCCGGCTCCCAACTCGGAGTAAAAAAAATTCGATTTTATTTCATATCAGATTAAAAATCTAAATACAGCATACAAAAAGAAGGGAAGTTAAAAGAACACTAACGAAACGCACCAGCGCGTTTCGACTTATTAATAAGTCTTAGTCATGGCATCTTATTCTTGAAAGACCAGTTATATATACCATATAAAAAATTTACAAATAATTGATATTAATCAATTAAAAACCAGTCCTCTAGGGAATTGAATATAGAAAGAAAGAAAAAGGAGAGGTAGGATGCATTAAAAAATTTTATTTTTATTTTTAATTAGTGGATGGTATATAAAATATATGTAAAATGTGGGGGCTTCCTGATACCTTAGCGGGGCCCAAGCATCAGGCACAGGAGCTTACAACAATAAAATAAAAGTAAATAAAAGATGAAAATAAATGTAACAAAAATAAAAAAAAATGTGGAATAAAAGAAGTATGTTAGTGTGAGAACATGTGTATACTGAAGCCAACTAGGTGAATAAGCAATTTGCGAATAGAGGAAATGATACGTTAAAACATACAGTATAAGTTCTCAGTTTTCTGTTAGAGTGTGTAGCATTGTAGATAGAATGTAACCGAATGGATACACTGTAATAGTCATTGATATCGAATGTTTCCGTTATTGTAAATGCATAAACACTAGAGGAAAGTTTTGGTGCACGGCACCGCTCACCAGGAAGTGCGGTCGGGCAGGCACGGAGGCGTCCGGTTCAAAGGAGGGTGCCCGGACGCCTCCGTGCCAGCCCAACCGCACTTCCACAAGATTTAAACTGGTGAGCGGTGCCATGCACCAAAACTTTCTTCTAGTGTTTATGCAATAACAGTGTTTATTACAATAACGGAAACATTCGATATCAGTGACTATTACAGTGTATCCATTCGGATACATTCTATCTACAACGCTACACACTCTAACAGAGAACTGAGAACATATACTGTATGTTTTAACGTATCATTTCCTCTATACGCAAATTGCTTTTTCACCTAGTTGGCTTCAGTATACACATGTTCTCGCACTAACATACTTCTTTTATTCCACATTTTTTTAATAATTGTTACATTTATTTTAATCTTTTATTTACTTTTATTTTATTGTTGTAAGCTCCTGTGCCTGATGCTTGGGCCCCGCTAAGGTATCAGGAAGCCCCCACATTTTACATATATTTTATATACCATCCCCTAATCTATATATATATAAAACTCAACATGTGTGTGTGTGTGTATGTATATTCCACAAAAACTTCCAAACGGCTAAAGATATTAACATGAAACTTGGCACACATGTTACTTATAGGTCAACAACAAACATAGGATAGGTGATTTAACCCTTACTCACCCCCATTTGCCAGGGGAGGGGTTTATGTTTAAAGTCCTATACAAGTCTATGGAAAATATATGTTACTTCATAACTTTCAAACGGCTGGAGATATTTCCATAATACTTGGTCACATGTTACTTATATGTCCACGTAAAATATAGGATAGTTAATTTAACCCTTAACTACCCCCATTTGTGAGGGTCGGGGTTTTTGTTTAAAGTCCCATGCAGATCAATGGGAAATGTATGTTCTCACATAACTTCTGCACGGCTGGAGATATTTCAATACCTGATACACATAGTACAGGTCGGGATATGAGGACGGGATGGGAGGTCGGGATAGGAGGTCGAGATAGGAGGACGGGATAGGAGGTCGAGTTAGGAGGTCGGGATATGAGGACGGGATAGGAGGTGGAGATATGAGGACGGGATAGGAGGTGGAGATAGGAGGACAGGAAAGGAGGACGGGATAGGAGGACTGGATAGGAGGTCGGGATAGGAGGTTGAGATAGGAGGACGGGATAGGAGGTTGAGATAGAAGGTCAGGATAGGAGGTCGGGATAAGAGGTGGATATAGGAGGACGGGATAGGGGGTTGAGATAGGACGGGATAGGAGGTTGGGATAGGAGGACGGGATAGGAGTTCGAGATAGGAGGACGGGATAGAAGGATGGGATAGGAGGTCGAGATAGGAGGATGGGATAGGAGGACGGGATAGGAGGTTGAGATAGGAGTTCGGGATAGGAGGTCAAGATTGGAGGATGGGGTTAGGAGGACGGGATAGGAGGTCAGGATAGGAGGTCAGGATAGGAGGTAGGGATAGGAGGTCGGGATAGGAGGTCGGGATAGGAGGACGGGATAGGAGGATGGGATAGGAGGTCGGGATAGGAGGTCGGGATACGAAGACGGGATAGGTGGACAGAATAGGAGGTCGGGGTATGAGGACGGGATATGAGGAGGGGATATGGTGTTGGGATATGACAACAATATATGGGGATGGGATTTGAAGTCAAAAGCTTCCTCCTTTGTTGATTTCCCTCCCCAACAAGGATGAGGAAGGAAAAACCGGGCAACGCCGGGTATTCAGCTAGTTAAAAATAAAAAATAAATTTTTTATTGGATCCTACCTCTCCTTTTTCTTTCTTTCTATATTCAATTCCCTAGGGGACTGGTTTTTAATTGATTAATATCAATTATTCATACATTTATTTCTTTTATTAGGCCTTTCTTGGGTGAAGACATCACCTTTAACCTCGGGTAACCTATATCCAAGTGAGCTGCACAAATTTTCTTTTTTAATATACCGTATATACCATATACCAGGTATGACCACTTCCTAAACTCGGTGCCGCCCAAAAACAGGTGTTACCCAGAGGAAAGGAAGTGCAACAATTATAAAAATTCCAACAACGAAATAAATAAGCAAATGAATAAAACCTCAACATAAATGCCCAGAAATAGACATATAGTACCAGAGTGATGTTATTATATGTATCTCAGAATTAGAATGGTGTTTTTCAAATTTTGCTGCCAAATATTATAAAAGTTTCTATGCTGACTATTTATTGAAGGGGCAGGTGCAATAAGCGACACCTATGTATGGCCAATGGCACTGAGAAGGTGCCATGGTATAGGTGTTGTGTTGGTGATAGTACAGAGGGTCAGACATTTCATCTAAACAAACTCCACAGTTGAATAGACCCATTATGTATGTACATCCAACTAACCTGTTTAGAAATAGAAAAAATACCATGACAACAAGAACAAAGAAAGCATGCTAGTGAAACAGAGAAGTGAATCTATGGATATTAATTGTGGCAGCGAATAATAATGCACATTATTTCTTGAATTCATATGGAAATTAGGTTATGTCAGTTTTATTTTTAAAATATCAATACCAAACACAGGTTTAGATCTTAATATATTATATGTTAATATATATTATATGTTAATATATTATATGTTATATTATACAACTATAACCATAGCCATAACATTAAAGGGGTATTCCAGGCAAAAACTTTTTTTTATATATCAACTGGCTCCGGAAAGTTAAACAGATTTGTAAATTACTTCTATTAAAAAATCTTAATCCTTCCAATAGTTATTAGCTTTTGAAGTTTTCTGTCTAACTGCTCAATGATGATATCATGTCACGGGAGCTGTGCATGATGGCTCCCGGGACATGAGTCATCAGAAAGCAGTTAGACAGAAAACAGCAACTCAACTTCAGAAGCTAATAACTATTGGAAGGATTAAGATTTTTTAATAGAAGTAATTTAAAAATCTGTTTAACTTTCCGGAGCCAGTTTATATATAAAAAAAAGTTTTTGCCTGGAATACCCCTTCAAAGGAGTACTGCAGTCATAGACAACTTATCCAGCGGTCAGACCCCCCCCCCCGCAATCTCCTGTATGGGGCCCCGGAACTGATGTGGCTCTGTGCAGCTAATGTTTGTGTCGTCGACCCCACTAAGAGGTTGACAGACATGCCCCCTCCATTGAGCTCTATGGGAGAGGCGGGGATGCACAAATGCTGCATCTACTCCTTTACCATAGAGATAACTGAAGGGCGCGTGTCGGCCACGGCATCATGCTGCATGCAGGCTGGCATGCCTCCTGCTTGGGGAGAAACGTGGCAGAGCTCCCATACAGGATATCGCACAGGGTCCCAACGTTCGGACCCTTAGCCAATATTCTGCCGATAAGGGATCAGTTGTATAAGGCTGCAGTACTCCTTTCAGGGGATTCTGTCATCAGTTTTATGCTGCCTAATCCATGGGCAGCATAAAACTGGTACAGGCAGCATGATTCCGGGACATCATGTTTACTTTGATACGCTTGAACGTTTCAGAGTAATCATAGTTTAAGACAGGTAAGTAGCTGTTGGGGTGGGTCCCAGTGGCTTTTCTCCACCCTCCAGCACTGAATTACATATTTCTTAGACTGGCCAGTCGGTAAACAGCTGCTAGGACGGCCCCATCACATCTTTCCCCGGTCCCAGCAGCATTTTTATAGTATGATTGCTCTGAAACACATGAGCGTATCAGAGTAATTTATCATGTCCTAGCATCTCACTGCTTGCAGGAGTTTTATGCTGCCCGTGATTTGGGCAGCATAAAACTGGTGATGGTTTTCTTTTGAAAAGGTTATCCAGCATTTTTATCAAATTTATATCCTGCTCGGGAAAGGAAAAAATTGAGAAACAACCCTGTACTTACAAAGTATTTGTCCACCGCTGCCCCCCCCCCAACTCCCGTTTGAGTCCATCTGCTCCCCTAATCTTTGTCTTCTTTCTGCTTCCGAGACAATGCTTGGTGCAGGGTATTCCGACTCAGCTAATCACTGGCCACAGGTGTGTCCTGTCTTGGCCAGTAATTGGCTTAGTGAGTAGGTCCTGCACCAAGCGCTCGTCTTGGAAACAGAAAGAAGACAGAAGATTGGGTAACAAGATGAAGCCGTACAGGAGCTGTCGTGGGCCAGGGCTAGGTTTATTTCTATTTTTCCCCTTCCCCAGATGGAAACGCATTTCAGCAAAAAGCTGGATAACCCCTTTAAAAACACTGACATGTGAAGTGACTTACACTGATCCTCTTCTGAGAATGGTACCTGTCAAGGAGTGGGATATATTAGGCAGCAAGAGTCAATTTGTAAAGTTGATTAACTGGAAACAGGAGAAATATGTAAGCGTAAGCATCTGGGCAACTTAGATCGGATAGGGATCTTCAAAACGGCAGGTCTTTCCAGGGTGCAGTAGTTACTGCTTACCAAAAGTAATCCAAGAAAGGACAACTGGTGTACCCGAAGCAGGGTCATATATTAAATATATAGACACTGTGGGGGAGATTTATCATTAGGTGTCTGTTGTAGACACAGATCTACCCCTTTACACTGCTTGTCTAATTTACACTCTTGCTCAAAATTTACAATGTCTGGATTTAAAAAATTTGTAATTTTGCTAAACAATCTGTCCCCTTACCGCTATATCAGTGTTTACCAATGAGAATGCCTCAAAGTGTTGCAAAACTTGGCATACTGGAAGTTGCAGTTTTGCACAAGCTGGAGGCACCCTGGTTGGTATACACTGTGTGTGATCATGTACATGTAGCAGAAATTAGTGTGCGGAATGTGTATGGAGCAGATCTGAATGTGTTATTATGTGTATGCATGACCAAGCACACACTCAGCTCTGCTGCATACACACAATCACCAACTCAGCTCTGCTGCATACACATGATAACTCACTCAGCTCTGCTGCATACACATGATCACTCAGCTCTGCTGCATGCACACAATCACACACTCAGCTCTGCTGCATATACACAATCACAGACTCAGCTCTGCTGCATACACACAATCACGTTTTTGATGGTGTGTGGAAACAGTCATTTTTGTACCCTGTGGCATTTTTTTCACTGCCTTCAGGGTACCACTCCATGGTTCAGATGCAGAGCGCCTTGTCCACAGAGTGTAAGGAGGTGAGGTGTATAGCATATACAGGGTGCAAAACAAAAACACAACACATTGAAAAAAATGTTTTATTTAAAAAAAACACTCCCCCACAGCCCTCGTTAACCATTTTGTTGAAATTCAAAAACCGCTGGTCATCATCGCAGTCTGACGTAGTCCTCACGTATCTGAAATGAAAAACAAGAAATATAGATTTGTACATTTTTTGCGCTCTCCCCTGGGGAGAGCACACATAATGCAGCATGTTCCTAAACAGGAAGCCTCCAATTGTTGCTAAACTACAACTCCCATCATGGGGGGCTCTAGTTAAGCAACAGCTAAGAGTCTCCCTGTTTGGAAATACATTGCCAGAAAGGCTCTGTTCCCATTATGCAAAATGTGTGAGTCAGGCCTGGACTGTGTAGCTCCGCCCCTAATGACATCATCACTAGGGGGCGGAGCAGTAAAGGTCACAGGGGCTTCAGGAGTAAGACCCCGTTTCGATCTATCTCTCTACCCTAGGACTACTTCTCTTATCATGGGACAGAGTCTGCCCCATGATGGGAATAGTTTTAGTACCGCAGCACTGAGGGATGTCACTTGCACATCCCCCGGCTGCGGGACTCTTTTAGGACTACTATTCCCAGCATGGACAGACTCCATCCATGATGGGAGTTATAGTCCAGGGGCTGAGGTGCAGATCGCAGCAGGTCATTCTCCAGAGACCCGCTGCAATCCGCATTTATTAATTTAACAAGCAAGCGGCACATGTGGCTTCACTGCTCTCCCCGCTGGCTCCTGTATAGCTATTCACCAATCAGAGCTCCCGTCTCCTGGTGGCGGGGATTATGAAATGTGTCCCCCTGATTGGTCAATAGCTATTCACCAATTAGAGCTCCCGTCTCCCGGCAGCGTGGATTGTGAATAATGACAGCGTATAAAAAATAAAAAAATTACTTCCTTTCAAGTCTGTAACATAATGTACACCCCCAAAGCCTGCCCATATCACGCCCTACTGTGCAAAATCTCTGCCCTTCTTATTGCTCACCAATCACAGCAGCACTCACATTTTGAACCAATCACAGCACTCACATATTGAACCAATCACAGCACTCCTGCTTGAGCCTGAATGAGGACGTACACAGCTCCTTCCCTCCCCCAGCTCTGTTTACACAGGACCTAATTTATCATGGGGAGGTTTCAAGTTTGTACGGGGAAAGCACTGGGGGGGGGGGGAGACAGGACAGGAGGTCCACAGCTCCTCACCTCCATAATGATTAAATGTGTGAGGAGACATACTGCACTGCACGGACTGGGGATGATTTCTTTATGTGAGGAGACATATTACACTGCAGGGGCTGGGGATGATTTCTATATGTGAGGAGACATATTACACTGCAGGGGCTGGTGGTGTATAGACTACAGGGAATAAATATCATACTGGGGATGATTTCTATGTGTGAGGGGGGACTCCTGAATGACATGCTGGGAGTTGTAGTCCCTGTTATGTGTGTGTATGTTAGTGTTTCCAAACCAGTGTGCCTCCAGCTGTTGCAAAACTACAACTCCCAGCATGCCCTGACAATCTTTGGGCATGCTAGGAGTTGTAGTTTTGCAAAAGCTGGAGCCACACTGGTTGGGAAACACTGGTGTAACATGATGTGTATGCTGAATAGGCTAGCACAGTGTTTCCCAACCAGTGTGCCTCCAGCTGTTGCAAATCTACAACTCCCAGCATGCCCAAAGTCTGTCAGGGCATGCTGGGAGTTGTAGTTTTGCAACAGCTGGAGGCACACTGGTTTGGAAACACTAGCATACACACACATAACAGGGACTACAACTCCCAGCATGTCATTCAGGAGCCCCCCCACACACATAGAAATCATCCCCAGTATGATATTTATTCCCCTGCAGTCCATACATCCCCAGCCCTGTATTATGTCTCCTTCACACACGTCCTCTCTCCCTCCCCTCCCCCCGTGCAAACTTGAAACCTCCCCGTGATAAGTTAGGTCCTGTGTAGACAGAGCTGGGGGAGGGGAGGAGCTGTGCACGTCCTCATTCTCCCCCTGCACTGTCTTCTGCGGTTAAAAAATCAAACCCATGGCTGCTCTGTTTTTCCCCCGTGCAAACTTGAATCCTCCCCGTGATAAGTGAGGTCCTATGTAGACAGAGCAGGGGAGGGAGGAGCTGTGTACGTCCTCATTCTCCCCCTGTCTTCTTGTATTATACAGAGCAGCGCTCTCCATCCTCGGGGAGGGGGGATGAGGGGGCGTGGCTTAATTATCTCCTGCAGACGTGCGGACCTCGGGCTCTGCCCTTGCTCCTCCCCGCTCTAGCTTAGGTGCCAATCACTGCACGGCGGAGGAGAGGAGCTGTACAGGGGAGGATATGAATGAATGAATATTCAAACTATGGGCCGGGCGACACCGTGCACAGGGCTGGCAGCTGTAAGGAAAGGAATGACGAGCTGACCACAAAATGGCTGCGGCTGTAGAAGAAGTGTAGGTCGAGATGCTGGATTATGCAGCGCTTCCTGTCTAGAGAGAAATCACTGAAAAAGGTACTTTCCGTTCCAGATGGGTTATGTGAGTATATTACAAAGTTATATAACTTTTTAAACTGTTGCTAACTGTATAGAATTTTTCACCATTGGACTACTCCTTTAAAAAAAAATGCACAAAAAAGACGCAAAATAACTCACTGCAAGAATTTGCACAACATATAGAAAAGAAAAAGCTTCTACCACTAATTATAAATTCCCCCCTGTATGTATATACTGATACTTTATGGAGGTTTTATCTGTTTGTTTTCAGGGCATCGAATTTTCACCCACGTGCTCTGTGCCACCGACAACCAGCTGATTTTATTATCATTGCTTCTCTTCCCTCTTCTGTTCTGGAGGATGGAGGAATGTCTTGGCACTTTATACTTCCTGCAGTTGTCATGTCTGGGCACAGTGTGCTCTGCCATTCTCTACCTGCTGATATCCTCCCTTCTGCCTGTGCCTGCAGTCCCTGCTTCAGGATACCTCTCCACCCAGTTATCACTATTGGTAGCTAAGCACAAAGCTGTCAAATGGAGACTTGGCAAAAAAATGTGTTTTATGTTACCATATGGAATCCTCATAATCACTCAGTTACTTTTTCCTGAATCTTGTCTTTTATTTAATATCTGTGGAATACTTAGTGGACTGGCTAGTATCCTTTCAAGTGAAATTCATAAAGACTGTAATACACTATACTGTATATTCTCATGCACTGACTCTTAACTACAAATATTAGTACCATGTATACCATCTATAGGTATATACGTGCCCAGGTATATACGTGCCCGGCCTCCTCTGATAGATGTGTATCTTTATATAATCTGTGAGGTGACACTCAGCTTTGAGCTCCTGGCAACTGCATAGCTAGGAGCTCGGCTGTCTGAACTCTCAAGGGATCTTGGGCTACTTGTAAAGAGAACCAGAAAAATGTAATCCAGGATTTACAGAAAGGTAAATTTTATTGCAAAGTCAATATATGTGACAGAATTGTTCAGTTATAAAAAAAAAAAAAAAAAATCTTTAAACTGAGCCACCATAACATTGAAATACTTACAGGTGAAGTGAATTATTAAAATCTCATGACTTTGGTACCTGTCAAGGTGTGGTATCTATTAAGCAACAAGTGAACAGTTAGTTGATGCATGAATGACTTTCAGAAAGGCCAAATTGTAATGGCTGAACTGCTAAGTCAGAGCACCTAAAAACTGTTGGTCTTGTAGATGGTTCTTACTATGCAGTAAGTGATAAGCACCAACCAAGCATAGCCCAAGAAAGGAAAACTGGTGAACTAACAACAGGTTTATGGGTTCCCAAGGCTCATTGATGTTCATGGGGAGCTAAGGCTAAGCTGTCTTGTCCGGTCCAACAGAAGAGCTACTATAGCACAAATAGCTAAAAAATTCTGACACTGGTAGTAAGGTATCAGAACATTCTGGCCCTCATTTACTATTCTAAACCCGACCTCTTTTGTCGTTTTTTTTTGGCGCATCTTTGTCTGCGCCATGTCGCAGACATCGTGCGCCAGTCTGCGACACCATGCGACATTTTTTCCCGACGGACCCGATGTGGATTCTCCCAAACCCGAAAAAGGGGCGTTACCCGACATTTCTGCGCTTTCCCACGTATTTATTAAGGTTTCCAACCCGAATTTGTTGTATTGTTGTGGATTTTTTCCCGACAGCTCAGAGGAGTTGGAAACCAAAACCAACAAAACCCACGTGCGACAAACAGGATGCGACATAATCATAAATACCAGGGGAAAAAAGCAGTCGGGTAAGAAAGCAAGATAGACTTACAACCCGATTTTCTTAGTAAATGAGGGCCTCTGTGTCCTGTAACTTGCTGTATAGCCACATAGAATGCCAGAGACAAGAGTTTCCCTGGGTAAACAACGCACATGCCCCGGCTGTCCACATGATGTAAAAGAAAATGTGATTCTAGAGACCAGACCACCAATTTCCATTGCTTAATATAACCATTGTAGCTGCTTTAAGCATAGTACAGGGGTCAGTATGAACATTCTGATTGGGCTGCAACTACACAGCCCCATATGCAGCAAGCTGTAATATATTGTGTTCAGGCCAATACCAAAGACTGCAGTGTGATTGCAACCCAGTGCCAGGAGAGCGAAACATCAAGAAAAGTATACAGAGGCAGTAGGGAGCACCAGCGCTGGACTCAAAAGGAAAGAAAACTGCAAAGGAAGTGTGCTATATTTTGTGCGTTTAGACCAGACTGGCTGGCCCAACACTTGGACACCTTGATGCTGTCAACAGTTTACCGGTTGTCTTTCCTTAGACCACTTTTGGTATTTTGGTAGGAACTAACCACTGATTATCAGGAACACCCCTCAAGACTTGCAATCTTAGAGATGCTCTCAATGAGTCATCTAGCTATCACAATTTAGGTTGCTTAGATCCTTTGTATGTTTTTTCTCCTTCCAACACATAAACTTCAAGAACTCACCGTTTACTTGCTGCCTAATATATCCCACCCCATTGCAGGTGCTATTGTCACAAGATAACTAATGTTATTCACTTCACCTGTCAGTGGTTTTAATTTTATGGCTGATAAGACTACAGTCAAGGCCGTAAATGTTGGCACCCCTGACATTTTTCAAGAAAATGTAGTATTTCACACAGTAAAGGATTGCAGTAACTTGTTTTGCTATACACCTGTTTATTCCCTTTGTGTGTATTGGAACTAAACCAAATAAGGGTGGAAAAAAAGCAAATTGCACATATTGTCACACCAAACTCCAAAAATGGGCTGGATAAAATTATTGGCACCCTTTCAAAATTGTGGAAAAATAAGATTGTTTCAAGCATGTGATGCTCCTTTAAACTCACCTGGGGCAAGTAATAGGTGTGGGAAATATAAAAATCACACCTGAAAGCAGATAAAAAGGAGAGAAGTTCACTTAGTCTTTGCATTGTGTGTCTGTGTGTGCCACATTAAGCATGGACATAAGAAAGAGGAGAAGAGAACTGTCTGAGGACTTGAGAACCAAAATTGTAACCAAACCAAAAGTGGAAAAAGTCCATCTCCAGAGATCTAGATTTGCCTTTATCCACAGTGCGCAACATTATCAAGAAGTTTGCAACCCATGGCACTGTAGCTAATCTCCCTCGGCGTGGACAGAAGAGAAAAATTGATGAAAGGTGTCAATGCAGGATAGTCCGGATGGTGGATAAGCAGCCCCAAACAAGTTCCAAAGATATTCAAGCTGTCCTGCAGGCTCAGTGTCAGCGCAATCTCTCTGTTGACTTTTAAATGAAATGAAACGCTATGGCAGGAGTCCCAGGAGAACCCCACTGCTGATACAGAGACATAAAAAAGCAAGACTTCATTTTGCCAAAATGAACTTGAGTAAGCCAAAATCCTTCTGGGAAAACGTCTTGTGGACAGATGAGACCAAGATAGAGCTTTTTGGTAAAGCACATGATTCTACTATTTAACAAAAATGGAATGAGGCCTACAAAGAAAAGAACACATTACCTACAGTGAAATATGGTGGAGGGTCAATGATGTTTTGGGGTTGCTTTGCTGCCTCTGGCACTGGGTGCCTTGAATGTGCGCAAGATATCATGAAATCTGAGGATTACCATCGGATTTTGGGTCGCACTGTACTTATTGATGGTTATAGGAAGGGACTGATTTCAGTTATTTTTTCCAAAGGGTGTGCAACCAAATATTACCCCATTAACCTCTTCAGGACGCCGGGCGTATGCATACGCCCTGCATCCCGAGTCCTTAAGGACGTGGGGCGTAACGGCAACTCCCAGCATGCCCAGACAGCCAAAGGCTGTCTAGGCATGCTGGGAGTGGAAGTTTTGCAACATCTGGAGGGTCACAGTTTGGAGACCACTGTTACAGTGGTGCCCAAACGGTAGCCCTCCAGATGTTGCCAAACTACAATTCTCAGCATGCCTAGACTGCCCAGGCATGCTGGGAGTTGTAGTTCTGTAACATCTGTCCCTTCAGATTTTGCAATTTTCATGACATTTTTGAAAATTGCTGCTGTACTTTGAGGCCCTCTAATTTTTTCAAAAAGTAAAAATATGTCCATTTTATGATGCCAACATAAAGTGGACATATTGTATTTGTGAATAAAAATAATTTTTGTAATATTTTGTAAAAGCGTTTTAGAGTTATTAATGTGTAAAGCGACGGTGGTCAGAATTGCGAAAAAGGGCTCAGTCCTTAAGGTGAAAAAGGGCTGCGTCCTTAACCCCTTAAGGACGCAGGACGTAAATGTACGTCCTGGTGCGGTGGTACTTAACGCACCAGGACGTACATTTACGTCCTGTGCATAACCGCGGGCATCGGAGCGATGCCCGTGTCATGCGCGGCTGATCCCGGCTGCTGATCGCAGCCAGGGACCCGCCGGCAATGGCCGACGCCCGCGATCTTGCGGGCGTCCGCCATTAACCCCTCAGGTGCCGGGATCAATACAGATCCTGGCATCTGCGGCAGTGCGCGATTTGAATGAATGATCGGATCGCCCGCAGCGCTGCTGCGGGGATCCAATCATTCAGAACGCCGCACGGAGGTCCCCTCACCTTCCTCCGTCCGGCTCCCAGCGTCTCCTGCTCTGGTCTGTGATCGAGCAGACCAGAGCAGAAGATGACCGATAATACTGATCTGTTCTATGTCCTATACATAGAACAGATCAGTATTAGCAATGATGGTATTGCTATGAATAGTCCCCTATGGGGACTATTCAAGTGTAAAAAAAAAATGTAAAAGTAAAAGTTAAAAAAAAAAGTGAAAAATCCCCTCCCCCAATAAAAAAGTAAAACGTCCGTTTTTTTCCTATTTTACCCCCAAAAAGCGTAAATAAATTTTATAGACATATTTGGTATCGCCGCGTGCGTAAATGTCCAAACTATTAAAATAAAATGTTAATGATCCCGTACGGTGAACCGCGTGAACGAAAAAAAAAAAAGTCCAAAATTGCTACTTTTTTAATACATTTTATTAAAAAAAATTATTAAAAATGTATTAAAAGTTTTTTATATGAAAATGTGGTATCAAACAAAAGTACAGATCATGGCGCAAAAAATGAGCCCCCATACCGCCGCTTATACGGAAAAATAAAAAAGTTAGAGGTCATCAAAATAAAGGGATTATAAACGTACTAATTTGGTTAAAAAGTTTGTGATTTTTTTTTAAGCGTAACAATAATAGAAAAGTTTGTAATAATGGGTATCATTTTAATCGTATTGACCCTCAGAATAAAGAACACACGTCATTTTTACCATAAATTGTACGGCGTGAAAACGAAACCTTCCAAAATTAGCAAAATTGCGTTTTTCGTTTGAATTTCCCCACAAAAATAGTGTTTTTTGGTTGCGCCATACATTTTATGATATAATGAGTTATGTCATTACAAAGGACAACTGGTCGCACAAAAAACAAGCCCTCATACTAGTCTGTGGATGAAAATATAAAAGAGTTATGATTTTTAGAAGGCGAGGAGGAAAAAATGAAAACGTAAAAATTAAATTGTCTGAGTCCTTAAGGCCAAAATGGGCTGAGTCCTTAAGGGGTTAAGGGGTTAAAGGGGTATTCCAGGAAAAAAATTATTAATTTATTTTTTTTTTTTATCAACTAGCTCCAGAAAGTTAAACAGATTTGTAAATTACTTCCATTAAAAAATCTTAATCCTTTCAATAATTATCAGCTGTTGAAGTTGAGTTGTTGTTTTCTGTCTGGCAACAGTGCTCTCTGCTGACATCTCTGCTTGTCTCGGGAACTGGAGATTTGCTTCTAAACTGGGCGGTTCCCGAGACACGTGTCATCAGAGAGCACTTTGAGAGTAAAGAACAACTCAACTTCAGCAGCTCATAAGTACTGAAAGGATTAAGATCAGCAATCACATGGAACGGAACAGCTATTCTCCCTGCAGCAGCATGTGGATGGTATTGAAAACTGCAGTTGCAGGAATAACAACCGTATCTGGGGTCTTTCTGAAGCTGTGTCCCCTGGGGAACTATGCGATGCTCTCACTTTTTTCTTCAACAACCTCCTGGACCGTCCACCGGATGCTTATATTGAAATGGACAGGGCCCACCGAGCGTTGCGACCACCTAGTGCAGATGACCTTCACCGCCGCAACGTAATTTGTCAAATCCATTTTTTATGCCCTGAAGGGGGACATCCTACGCAGTGCTAGGCGCCACCAACAGATTTTGTTTAAAGACATTCCCATTCAACTTTACCCAGACCTTTCTCGCCATACATTGGCGCAGCGGGCTGAAACCTCTTCTGTTTGCTCTTCAGGAGAGGGGCATCCAATACCGATGAGGATTCCCCTTCTCCCTCATGGTTCGACTGAACGGATGGACTCATTCCTTATGATCCCCTGATGACCTGCCGGGCTTTCTTCAGGATCCGGAGCTTCCGGATGTTACCCTACCGGACTGGCCGATGTTGTTATCATTCTCGGCTAATCGTCCTCTGCTGGGATCGGCCCCCCCTCCTGCCAAGTTTCCAAGATCGGGCTCCCATTCACAGGGCCCCAGAAGACTAGGTCCCTTCATCACTTTGCCTCAGGGATCTGATGTGCCTACCTCCATGCCCAGGGGTGCTGGAAGGGCTCGGGCCTCTGCTACATGATTGTCTACTGATTGTCTATACTTTGTTGCCCTTAACCTTTTTTTCTTGCCCTGATCATCTCATACTAACTGTGCCCTTTTTTTTTTCCTTCTGTAATAATATGGCCGACCTCAAGATTGCCACCTTTAACTAAGGCTAAAGGCCTCAATTCACCTGAGAAACTATCTTAAGTGCTTCATCACTTCCACAAGCAGAAGGTGCACCTGATCTGCTTTCAGGAAACCCACTTCAAGGTAGGACACGAACCCTCCCTTAAACACCTGCACTACACGACATGGTTCTGAGCCAATAATTCACAATCCAGGTCTTGTGGGGTTACGATTGCCATTCACAAATCCCTGCCTCATCAGGTTCTGGATTGCACAATTGATCCCTCTGCCTGGTACATTGTCCTCACCCTCTTAGTGGGGGATCATGAATGTCTATGTTCCCAACCTCAACCAGATCTCTTACTTATTGAACTTTTACGGACATGGTCCTCCCACTGCTCAAGTGCTCAGTAATTCAATGTGGTGACTTCAACCTCACTCTAGATCCCACTTTAGATAACTCCTCTGGTCGCTCTTCTATTTTGTACTCTGCCATCAAACGGTTAAAACAAGCCCTCTCCCTCTTGCAATTGCAGGATACATGGCGTTTGCTTCATCCCTCTGATAGGGACTACAGTTTTTTCTCCCCTCCCCATAACTCCTATAGCAGAATTGACTACATCCTCTTACAACACAGTGCTTTGCCCTGGTTGGTTTCCTCCACCATCGGCAATATACTTTGGTCCGATCATGCGCCTGTCTTGGGCACACTGAGCTTTCCATTACTCGTTAAGGAGGAGTGGACCTGGCGCTTGAATGACTCTCTTCTGCTTTACCCTGTTTGTACGGCTGACGTCGACAGGACAATTGCAAACTTCCACCTTGATCATGCCCTGGATCCCACTTCCCCTGTCATGAAGTGGGAAGCTGCTGAATGTGTGCTCCGAGAAATCTTTATCAAGCATGGTACTCATCTTAAAAAGGAAAAAGCCCCTGCCATGAAGCGGGCCCTGAGGTGGATTGTTGACTTAGAACTTGCCCACAAACGTGCACTCTCTGCTTCTATCCTGGGGGACCTCTTGTTAGTGCTGCAAGAAGCCAAGCGTTTGCTTGATGCCTCCTCGAATTGCGCTCTCCAGTTCTGTCGCAGCAAGTTTTATGAGTTTGGCAACAAGAGTGGGCGTATTTTGGCCAGAGCACTCGGAGCAGATGGCCAGATCTCATGTTCCCTGCCTCACGACCCCGGAAATACACAAAGTGTTTCATACTTGCTACAAAGACCTGTATAACTTACCCCTTGCTGCCCGGTCTGGTCCTGGGCTGGGCTCTTTCCCAATTTCTGACCTTCCCAGTCTATCCCCCGCCACCGCGGAGGAACTGGATGCTCCATTTTTGCAGGCTCAGCTCATGGGGGTGATCGCCTCCTTGCCTGGATGGAAGAGTCCCGGCCTGGATGGCTTCACTACTGGCTTTTATAAAGAATTCGGCAAATGCCTGGCTCCACTGCTTTTAGCTACGTTCAATGAGGTAGGCCCCGATATGCCCTTTCCCCCTCAATCTACTTTGGCCCATGTCGCGGTCCTCCCTAAACCGGGCAAAGACCCACTTTTTATCACTCCAAATTCACACGCTTGAAGGTTAATGGCTCCCTGTCCCAGTCCTTTCGAATCTCCATCGGCACTCGCCAGGGGTGCCCATTATCCCCTTTATTATATTTTCTGATCATAGAACATTTTCTAGTCTCGATCCATAGCAGTCCAGACATCTCAGAGCTCAGAATTGGAGAATATGAATATAAATGTTCGGCCTTTGCTGACGACCTGCTGGTGTACGTCACTAACCCCCATATCTCTCTTCCCTCCTTGATGTCTGTGCTGTCCAGATTTGGGGACTGGTCCAATTTCAAAATTAACGTGTCTAAATCAGAAGCGCTCTCTCCCCCAGCCCCTGGTTAATACCCTATGTGCTAACTTTCCTTATGCTTGGCCCTCCCCTGGTATCTTTAGGGATAACGATCCCGGCTGATCTATCCTGTCTTTTTCAGTGTAACTTTGTCCCCTTAATCACTCAATTCTCTGCACACCTGGAAGGGGGGCATAATAAAACCCTTTCCTGGTTCGGCAGAGTCAATGCTATCAAAATGACTCTCTTGCCGAAGTTGTTGTACCTGATCCAGACCATATCGATTTGCCCTCCCCGCTTCATTTTGGCGTACCATATATAGCCGGTTCGGTGCCTTTATTTGGGCATCCGGGCGCTCACGCCTTAGACGGGCGGTACTATTTCGCCCACGGAGGCGGGAGGAGTGGGCCTAACTGATTGTCGTCTCTACTACATTGCAACTATGCATGCACGTCTATTGGATCTGCTATAAGTCTGCCACTAAACTATGGGTACACATAGCATGGGATGTCTCTCCCATGGACTTGTCTGGGCTTCCATGGCTGTGGCTCCCTTCTCCTTGACCCGGTTGTCGTTTACTTCCGTTCAGACGCTCTCGGTGCTGGGTAGATCTGGGTCCCAGGACTCCTTGATTGACCATGCGGGCCCACTACTGCCTATTACTGGAAATCCTGCCTTCCCCACTGGGTTGTCTCCGGGTACTTTTCTGGGGGGTGTTGGCCCTTCCCTGCTGAGATTTCATCACGTGCTCTCATCCTCGGAGCTGCTCCCCCTTTCCACACTGTGTCCAGGCACAGTGTCTCAGAGTCATGGCCCTTTTGACTATATCCAGTTACAGCATTTCTATGCTTCTATCAAACGTTCCTTACACTTACACCATGCTTTGACCACCTTTGAGACGCTCTGCCACACCCCCCCTCTGCCACCTCATACCATAGGCTTCCTCTATCAACTGTTGCTATCTGGCTATACCTCCTCCTTACCTCCCTTTTGCGAAGCCTGGGAGATGGAGCTGGGGAAATCTTTCACTTCCACTCAGTGGTCAAAATGTTTCCATCTCACTCACAAATCGGTCAATGCTAACAAGGGGCAGGAGACCAATTATAAAATGTTGTCGCGCTGGTATAGGACCCCTGCCCAGCTTCATCGTTGGTACCCTACGGTGCCCTCAGACTGCTGGTGCTGCGGAACTGCACAGGGCATCATGCTGCACCTATGGTGGGAATGCACGGCACTGGCCCAGGTTTGGTTGGATGTTTTACGCACTATCGGGGTGGTCACTGAGATTTCTGTTCCTAGATCACCAGAGGCAGCCTTATTATTTCAGTTCCCCATATCTTCCACCTCCTTTCGTAAATCTCTTCTTAGCCATATGCACCAAGCAGCCAAGACGATCATTCCCCGAAGGTGGCGTTCACCGACGCCCCCCTCTGTAGGTGAGTGGCTGGCGGAGATCACAAACATTATAATTATAAAGGGGAAGTGCCTAAAACATAGCTTTTATTAAATATGCATTAAAAGCCATCAAATTATCAGGAAAGTGTACCTCAACCAAAAAAAACAATCTTTTTCAACAAACAGACATCAGCAATATCAATCCGTACAGCACTAATGATGATCACTGACCAAAGTTTATACACGGGGCTACGCCCCACTCATATAGATATGGATTATACATAGAAATAAACATCTATGTATAATGAATCTGAAATTAGCACAGAGTACAGGGTGTATCACCTAGTACCATTCCCAACGTCCGTTTCTGTCCCTAGGTGTAATGCATGCATTGGTCAGTGATCATCATTAGTGCTGTACGGATTGATATTGCTGATGTCTGTTTGTTGAAAACTGTTACGCAATATGTGACAATTTAATAAGATTGTTTTTTTGGTCGGGGTACACTTCCCTGATAGTTTGGTGGCTTTTAATGGATATTCAATAAAAGCTATGTTTTAGGCACTTCCCCTTTATAATTATAATTTGAATTTGCTGGGAATAGGTTAATTTTGATTTGGGTTGGCATAGGACCATACTAATCTAAGATTCTTGGAGATCGCGAACACTCAGGGAATGGAGGAGCTAATGGCTTTGACTCCTACGGAGAATGAGCGTTATGCTAAAACTTGGTTTGACTGGCTAACCTTTCAAGAATCTTCTGGCTATAGGGAACTTCTGGACTCTGTACTCCCTGCGGCGTCCTAGTGTTCTTTCCGCCATTTTAACCTCCTTTCTTTGTACGTCATCTCCCCTCTTATTTGTCTCTCATTGCTTCCTCTGTTTCTGGCTTTCCCCTTACCCCCCCTCCCCCCTTTTCTTCCAGTTTCCTCTCAATTTTCTTAAGCTCATTGTCATTCTTTCCTATTTTCTTTTCATGTTTCCTTTCTTTGGCATATACCCCTTCATCTATATGCTTGTTGTCAGGCCTGTGTTCTTGCACTTTGTCACCCTTTCCAGTGGACCGTTTGACAGTTGTCATTGTTTCCATTTCCTTGCTATTATCATAATTTGTGTTTGAGATGTTCTTATGTACGAGGTTTAACTTGCCCATATTGCCTTACTACGGTGTTCTGACTTTCATAACACCTGGTCATTTACTGTAATGAACCCTTGTACATTTTGTATTTATGCCTATTTCATTTTTTTTCTCTTGTTTCTGTTATTTTTGTTTTTACAAAAAAAAAAAAGTTTTTGAATGAAAATAAATAAATAAATTAAAAAAAAACAACAACCAGTATTGACTCTTTTCCCTAGTGAAAACTAGTTTTGACTGAATGCCTTTGTGAAAATGAGAAATGACTGTGTTTTCCTGGTTAAAACCAGCTTTTACTGAACACCTTTGTTGAAACACCACTTTCTACTAAACGCCTTCTTAAAAAAACTAGAATATTTACTGAATGCCTTCGTACAAACTAGAATTTACTGCAAATAAAAAACTGAATGTCGATTGAAACTGGTTTAAAGTAGAGAAAACTAGTTTTTGCAACATGACTCAGTTCAAACTTTCCCCACAGAGGTCGAAGTTCATCTAGCTTACACGTGGCGCTTGAGATCAAAGTTCATCTAGCTCACACGTGGTGCTTGAGAATGATTCTTATTGGTTTTGCGACGTCACTTAACTAGGAAAAAGCTGTTAATTCTAGTTTTCACAAGGCGTTCAGTCAAAACTAGTTTTCACTGGGGAAAAGCAGTCAATTCTAGTTATCACAAAGATGTTCAGTCAAAACTAGTTTTCACTGGGGAAAAGCAGTCAATACTAGTTTTCCCAAAGGCTCACAGAGGCATTTAGTCAAAACTAGTTTTCACTGGGGAAAAGCAGTCAATACTCGTTTCACAAAGGCACTTAGTCAAAACTAGTTTTCACTAAGGAAAACCAGTTTTAACTAAAAACTAGTTTTACCTCTAATATATGTTACAGTGAAACCCCATTTTTTGTTAAAACTGGTTTTCCCTAGTGAAAACCAGTCCTTACTGAACACTTTTATTAAAAATAGAATTTGCTGCTTTTCCCTAGTTATAAACAGTTTTTACTGAATGTCTTTGTTAAAACTACAGTTTTTTTTTAACTAGGGAAAAGCAGTAAATTCTTCTTTTCACAAAAGTGTTCAGTAACAACTGGAGTTTAACTAAAAACGGGTTTTCAGTATAACACATAAATAAAAGCCATTTCAATTTATTGGAGATATTCCTTAAAGTTTGCCTGCAGCTCATGCTGGATTACTTCGTCATTTAGAGCTGCCAGTTTCAAGAAGGCAAGAACTTGATAGCATGCACATCTGCAACTGCTTGGCATCTTTTAACTTGGCACGGTTTATCCCAGGTCAAGAAGAAAATTCTTCATTATATAACTCAAATTCTGCAGAAAAGGAAAGGTAGGTGTCTCAAATTAACATTACATTAACATTACATTAAAGGGGTTGTCCAGCGAAAGGAACAATGTATGTATGGTGTTAAAAAGTATAATAATAATATAATGTTAATAGCCATACTGCACAGATCTCTCCATATCAACTGAGCTGTCTGGTTTTGTAGCTGTTACATCACGTCACACTCTCTAAAAGCAGTCTGCTCTGTCTCTCCACCCCCCCCCCCTTTCCTCCTGTCTGCTAATGACAAGACCATTGATGTGAAGATAGGAAGCTCGTATTATTGTTTACTAGATTTTAAGGCAGCAGAAAGCCTTTCTTAGATAAGACAGCTGCCTTAAAATCTAATGGGCAGTAATATGAGTTCCTCCTCTTTACATCAATGGTCTTATCCTGAGCAGACAGAAAGGGAGGGGGAGTAGTGAAATGGGCTCTGCTTTCAGAGAATGTGATGTGACATCACAGCTACAAGAGAGAGAGCTCAGCTGATGGAGAGATATGTGCAGTATGGCTAATAACATTGTTAGTAAGTTGCTTTATTATATTGCTTTATTATACTTTTTGACACACATTGGGGGAGATTTATCAAAACCTGTCCAGAGGAAAAGTTGCCCAGTTGCCAATAGCAACTAATCAGATAACTTCTTTCATTTTGCAGAGGCCTTGTTAAAAATGAAAGAAGCTATCTGATTGGTTGCTATGAGCAACTGGGCAGCTTTTCCTCTGGACAGGTTTTGATAAATCTCCCCCATTGTTTCTTTCTGTGGACAACCCCTTAATGCTCGTGACAACTATTCAATACAAGAGATAAAAATACACAGGGCAATTTCCTTTAGTGATTTGATGATATTCTTTTTTTCCTCAGCCTTCCATTCTACTATAGAGATTCATATCAATCAGTTGTCTCTGATGATCTGCCCATAGGAGGGGCAACTATGCATGCTTCAAATGTTACCGATTTTAGAAAGACTCCTGTTTGGTTAGGAGACTCTGCATCCCTGGAAGAGGAGATGTTGGAAGCGGGAATTCTGGCTTCTCTGAGAGAATATGAGGAACAGGAAAAGCTGAAGCAGGAGCCAACCCTCAACAAGTCCAGTGTGTCTGCACTTAGGTGAGATGTATGAATAAACAACAGATACAAGAGAAGCTATAAAGAGGCAGATTTACTATTGTGTTTGTACTTTGTAGAATGCAGCAAATCGTTTCATAGTTTGAGGTATCTCTTTAGACATTTAGTATGTGTTTTAGACACTATTGTAAAGTGCTGCATAATTTGCTGGTGGTATATAAATAATAACACTTATTATTATTATTACTATTATTATCAATGGCTAATTTGACAATGGGTAGCTTAGAGGAAAAGCAAACATGGCTTCTTGGGGAAAAGTGCATGGCTGAAATGCATCAAAATGCAAAGAAATTATGGTATAAAGCATTGGTGCAAACTAAACATTGGTGCAAACTAAAAAGTTAGACAATTCTAGAGATGCACCAGATGTATCATACTACAAGAGTCACTGTGATACATTTGGAGCATCCTTAACTGTGTATGCTAAATTTACGGATTCTAATTATTGCATAGTATTAGCAAATCTGCCCCTTAGGTGGCGGGATCTCTGCGACCAGACATCTTATCCCCTATAGGGGGATAAGATGTCTAAAGGCAGAGTCCCCCTTTAACCCTTTCGCTTCACGCAGCCAAATCTACTGAAAATTGTCAGGTTTAATGTAAAGTCCCTTCACATTATTCATCCATTTTAAGAGATCATTTTGGGGACATATTATGGCCATTTTTTGCCAGTTTTTTTTTTAGCATAGTCTAAATCTGATGGCATATCTATAATTTGTAGTAGACTGTGTCTAAAGTATGCCTATATTCATGCAAAACTTTCAGACTGCTTGAACAAACTTTGGCTTAGTGCTAGGTAAACAAATCATCTATTAAATCTACTGTTCATACTACTTTAACTTTCTTCCTTTTCTAAGCAATCTAGAATTTAAAGAGATATCAGTTCTATATGAATAATGTTTAACCCCTTAAGGACCCGGGCTTTTTCCATTTTTTCATTTTCAATTTTTCCTCCTTAACTTTAAAAAATCATAACTCTTTAAAATTTTCACCTAAAATTCTATAAGATAGCTTATTTTTTGCGTCACTAATTCTACTTTGTAGTGACATTAGTCATTTTACCCAAAAATCTACGGTGAAACGGGAAAAAAAATCAATGTGCGACAAAATTGATGAAAAAACACTATTTTGTAAGTTTTGGGGGCTTCCGTTTTTAAGCAGTACATTTTTCGGCAAAAATTATACCATATCTTTATTCTGTAGGTCCATACGGTTAAAATGATACCCTACTTGTATAGGTTTGATTTTGTATCACTTCAGAAAAAAATCATGAATATATGCAGAAAAATTTATACGTTTAAAATGGTCATATTCTGACCCCTATAACTTTTTTATTTTTCTGTGTTCAGGGCGCTATGAGGGCTCATTTTTTGCGCCGTGATCTGAAGTTTTTAGCGGTACCATTTTTGTTCTGATCAGACTTTTTGATCACTTTTTATTAACTTTTTTGTGGTATAAAAAGTGATCAAAAATGCGCTATTTTGGACTTTGGAATTTTTTTGCGCGTACGCCATTGAACGTGCGGTTTAAAAAGCGGTATATTTTTATAATTCGGACATTTACGCACGTGGCGATACCACGTATGTTTATTTTTATTTTTATTTACACTGTGCTTTTTTTATTCTTGGAAATGCCGGGTGATTCAAACTTTTATTAGGGGAATGGATAATTGAAAGGGTTAATGATTTTTTTACACTTTTTTAATGCAATATTATAGCTTCTATAGGGGGCTATAACATTGCATGTACTGATCTTTAACACTGATTGATTCATCTCCATAGGAATGGATCAATCAGTGTTTTCGGCGATTGAATGCTCAAGCCTGGATCTCTCGGCGATCGGACTGCAGGAAGGAAGGTAAGAGACCTTCCTCCTGTGCTACAGCTGTTCGGGATGCCGCGATTATACCGCGGCGATCCCGAACAGCTCCCTGAGCTAACCGGCACTTTTTACTTTCACTTTTAGCCGCGTGGCTCAGCTTTGAGCGCGCGGCTAAAGGGTTGAAGCCGGGACCCGCCTCTAATAGCGCGCGGCACTGATTGGGGTGCCGCGCGCTATTGGAGGCGGGTCCCGGCTTCACTATGACGCCAGGCCCGCCGCGATATGATGCGGGGTCACCGTGTGACCCCGCGTTATATCGCAGGACCGGGACCCAGGACGTACTCATACGTCCTGGGTCCTTAAGAGGTTAATCACAGTATATATGGAAAGACCTACAACTTTGGGGAAGGGGAGGAGGGATTTACTACAACTGTCTAATTCTTAGGCAGTACAAACTTGCACAATCTTCAAATGCACCAGAATTTTTTTTACAGTGGCTGACTGATAAATCTGTAGACTGTCTAGTTTTTGCACTGTTGAGTATTAGTTTACACCAAATATTAGTTGCCATGCAAAAGTAATGCACATGTGGTGATGCCAAAGTTGTGGTGTGACCACAGGGTGTGAAGTCTGTAGGTGGATGGGGCAGATGGTATAGCCCCGGGGCAAGGTGTTATTAACCCCTAATGTTCGCGATGGCAGAGTGGTCTTTCTGGTAACCACCTGAACGGTAGCACCGCTATCCCAAGGGTAGGCAGGGCAATAATAGTCCAAGACCAGGTAAGGGTTAACTATAGGTTTACTGAGGTTAGACAGTTGTTAAAGTCTTTACAGCTAGGCCAGGATCCCAGAGAGTTGACCAGTAACACTGAAAGGGCCTTGCAGCTTGCTGGGACTTGCAGTGCTTTTGGGTCAGACTTCAATACAGCCACTCTGACTCTGCTTTTGGGTCAGACTTCAATACAGCCACTCTGACTCTCTGACTATAATTGACTTGACTAGTGACTTGACTTTGGTAGGGACAGCAGACATAGATGAGTTGACTTACTGACAATGTGGCTGGTGTGCAGGCTTTATGGCCTCCAGGTGTATTGGACACAGGATCTGTGATGTCTGTGCTTTTCTGTTCCCCAGCAGGAGTGATGGTGTAGGAGCAGTGAATGATCAAAGAGAAAGATTGTAATGGCTCCCCCTCTTATAAAGGGGTGCTGAGCCAGAAGCCCATAGGTCAAGCTGCAGGTCAGGTGGTCAACTGGCACTCTCTGGGTATCATAACACATCATGTAAACATAACATGTGATACCTCCAAAGGTCCTTAACATAACATGTGATACCTCCAAATGTCCCTTTTACTTTATCCACATAGTACATAATATTAAACTGACTATACACAGTAACACTAGCTTCAATACTGGGGCTCAACCTGACAGGGCCTAAGTACTGTACAGGGTTATATCCTGTACTGTGACATTACAAACCCCCCCTACTTAACATAAGTCACCCTCGATGAAGGGTTCTGTCAGGATTGAGGGACGAAGCGGCCTTGGGGCTGAATGCAGTCCTGGGGCATTGCCATTAATGTCCATTTCCAGGCTATTTGGTTTTTGATTTGGAAAACTGACAACATAAGAGTCTCTGTATAATTGTCCATAATGTTCATTCATGCTCTGCTTTTTGTTGTTCCACTGAGAACAGAATTAATAAGGACTATGACTAGTACTGCTGACTTTACTTAAGGATCTATAACTATGCATTTGGTGATACTCGACTATGCATAATAATTGACTATACATAACATGACATTTTGACTATGCAGGCAATATTCTATACATGACTAGATACGACAATGGCCGATTGGGTTGCCGGAGGCTTTCTGCCCAATGCCTTGGCTACTGGGGTCCCTTGGCATTTAAACATTTCTCCCCTGAACACTGTATTAGTTTTATGCTAGATATTAGTATACTAGATATTCTGTAGATAACTTTTGAAATTTCTGTTACCTTATGCTTGACTACATGCATTATTGAGTATCAGGAATACCTTCTGGCCAGGAAATATCCTGTGCAGGAACACAAGAACATATGACATTAGACATCATTGACATATGACATTGGAGTGGACTGAGTAATTTTGAGTGATACAGTCGTAAGGTATGTGACTTGGTGTGTACATGACTTGTACGTGTACATTATGTGTAGTACACTACTTTACTGTTTACTGTATAAGATGCTGGTGGTGGGTTGACATGTTGCTTTTTCTGAGTGGCTCAGGACAAACCCCTGTATGAATACAACCAGACATCCGAGAAAGACTGTACACTGTAAACCTTTGGTGTACAATAACTTATATACATTTTATTAGACCATCACAGTTATAATGCAGGACCATTAACATTTTAGTGCAATACTGTAACCCTTTAATGGCAACAAAAATATATTACTGTGGATATTTACACTGTCCATGTATTGCTCAGTAGTTCACATATGAGTTCAGATCAAATCTCCTGTACCTAAGGAGTCTCTCGGCCAAAGCCGGGCACAACACTTACAAGATTGGTTACTGCAGAAAACTTTTCTTGATGAGTCCATCAGGTACTGTGCTTAAACGTTACGATGCAACTGAAACAACAAGAATGTGTGCTGATGCACAACAGTCAATCAGTCATACGACCAAGTCAGGTAAATGTTTTTTTTTTTTTGTACATGAATTACACAGGTAATTTTCCATCCCAGCCTCACCTGTCGGGTTGGACCCTAGGTTGTGAGATGAACCTGAGGTTGCGAGACTTGGCCCCTTGCATGGGGTCCACATGAGTGTCTCAAGACACATGGAACAAGCGGGAATTAGTGAAGATAGGGCTGACTGTAACCACCACTTGCACTGCAGCAGCTTGCGCCACTGAGGGAGGACTTGTCGGTGTCTGCTGATCCGGCCACACCTCCGCAACTGCTGGAGTAGGCCGAGGCACTTTGGTTGGTACTCGCTGGTTAGGCCACACCTCCTTGACAGCCAGAGTAGGCCTGGGTACTTTTGTTGGTGCCCGCTGGTTAGGCCAAACCTCCTCGCTCATAGGAGTAGGCCTGGGTATGTCTGTAGACTGGTACAATAACTTGGGAGCCATAGCGAGCGCCTCAGGCAGATGATGTTCCTCCTTTTGAACAGGATCTTCCACTGTAGGTGGGAATAGTCCAAAGGGATCTGGGCCCCAGTCGTCTGTTGGCAAGTACACAAATAGAAATTGTGTGGGATTCTTTGGGCGAGTCACTGCAGCTGCCCATTCTCCCCTTGAGCTCTGTACTGGAGTGTACTCCATGATTTCGCCACTTTCTAGAGAATGCATATGTGCTGGGAGGTAGTCTCTGTGTACAGCCCTTCTATTAACAAGAAGGGTGCCCCCGTGTCTGCAGTCCATGAGGGTGCCAAATCCCCTTACTTTATCAAATTTTACTACGGTGGCGCGTTGGTGCTCCAGGGGCAGCTCACCCTCTCAGGAGGCTCTCTAATTTCCGAATATACAGGGTCTCTAGTTGCTTGGTGTTCTGTTTTTGCTGCTGCTGCACCTTGGAAGGCAGCTGCTTAGGCCCATAGCTTGCCAGCCGCTGGGCCCTCAGTTCCTCTACAATGGCGGCCACCTCGGCATCTCTTTTTGCCCTTTTGGACTGGTCCGGAGGAACTGTGGAGCGAGACTTTCCAGGCAGGAGAAGTATATGCTCTCTCATGTACCGGATCAATCCCGGTTCATCCCCGAACAGCCATTTAGGGACTCAGTGGTGACTGGGGACATGCTAAGGGTTGTTGGGCCTTGGGCGCGGGCTCTGGACTGGGGGTAGAAGGAGGGGTAGAGAACGCGGCCTCAGCCAGGGTACTCACATCGGACTTCTCCGTCGGGATCTCGGCCCAGGAACCCCCACTTCTGTGATGCGGCAACAACCTCACCAGCGACGGCTCACTCAATGACTCCGGTGTGCCCTCCGCTGGGGTTGCTGCCCATTCTCCGTCATCTTTGGGCAAAGGCACCTTCAGATGGGCGTCGTCGGCTTCGATGGACAATGGGTATAAGCATTCCGACGGTTCTTGGAACATCTATACACTCAAAAATGGGTGGGCTCGGCACCATTAATCCACAGGGGGTGCTACTATATCAAACAACAAGCACTACACCAAGAAAAAAGAAATACGTGACATAGCGCACACCCACAACCTCTGTATCTATGTTCAGTAATAGCATATGGGAGAAAGAGCAAAGGACGGCTGATGGAGGAATGACCAGGAAGGTGCCCCCCTAGGACCCCAGGCGTTCCGTTGCCCGTCGGCAACTTCCTCAGGGGTGTTGTGCCTCCATTACTTTACCTCTGCTATTTATATCATGCATAATCAGTTATTTAACAAGAAGGAGATACCTGTTTGTCCCTGTTGCGCACACCCACAACCTCTGTATCTCAAAAAGTTTATCTTTATTGCACATATAATTTATGCAGGAAGCAGACAATACAATTAAAACCAATTAAAAAAGGCCCAAATGGCCACCTGCACAAACAGGAGGAGCCCCCTAAAGAAAGGGGAAACCCCACCCAGGGTACCTGCCTATTTCAATATGTTGCATAACCGTCACAATGATTGTAGGAACAATGCCACATCAGTACATTCTCAACCCCAAAACAAATAACCCATATACAACCTGTATGATGTTCAGTAATAGCATACGGGAGAAAGCGCAAAGGACGGCTGATGGAGGAATGACCAGGCAGGTGCCCCCCTAGGACCCCAGGCGTTCCGTTGCCCGTCGGCAACTTCCTCAGGGGTGTTGTGCCTCCATTACTTTACCTCTGCTATTTATATTGTGCATAATCAATTATTTAACAAGAAGGAGATACCTGTTTGTCCCTGTTGCCTCATGTCCGGGCGCCCGCCCGCTTGTACTTCCGGGTACTACGAGAATCACATCCACTCCGTTATACTCTGGCACATGCGCACATCACACTCCCAATGCAAACTCTATGTACATGTTCCGATGCGCTCCATCGCGTCGGGTATGTGCCGTTCGCGTACATTCATTATTCCATTATTTCGCATCTTTGCGCATGCGGAGTGGATGTGATTTTCGTACTACCCGGAAGTACAAGCGGGGCAGGCGCCCGGACATGAGGCAATAAAGACAAACAGGTATCTCCTTCTTGTTAAATAATTGATTATGTACGATATAAATAGCAGAGGTAAAGTAATGGAGGCACAACACCCCTGAGGAAGTTGCCGACTGGCAACGGAACGCATGGGGTCCTAGGGGGGCACCTGTCTGGTCATTCCTCCATCAGCCATCCTTTGCTCTTTCTCCCCTATGCTATTACTGAATATCATACAGGTTGTATATGGATTATTTGTTTTGGGGTTGAGAATGTACTGATGTGGCATTGTTCCTACAATCATTGTGACGGTTATGCAATATATTGAAATAGGCAGGTGCCCTGGGTGGGGTTTCCCCTTTCTTAAGGGGGCTCCCCCTGTTTGTGCAGGTAGCGATTTGGGCCTTTTTTAATTGGTTTTAATTGTATTGTCTGCTTCCTGTATAAATTATATGTGCAATAAAGAAAACTTTTTGAGATACAGAGGTTGTGTGTGTGCGCTATGTTATGTATTTCGTTTTTATTGGTATAGTTCTTGGAACATCTTCAACGCGGCAATCAGCCGATCCTCCGGTTCCATCTTGGTACACCAGGGCTGCTGTGACTCCGTCATCTTTTTCCTCTCTGCCAGCGCTTCCTGTAGACTGAAAGGTCGGGCTCTGCGTCGCCTTTTATGTCGGTCTCCAACAAGATGGTTGCAGGCCAGAAGGACTTCATCAGCGGGTCCTGGGTCCGGAAGCAACTCAGCGGTGCATCCTCTTCATCCGCCCCCCTGGCAACAAGGGCATGATATCCATGCCCGAGGGCAGGACGCTGGCTCTGGCAGAAACCTTTAACGTGCTTCTTGACCATCAGGTTAACCCTTGCAGGTACAGCAAACATTTTGGTGTGCAACATGGCCTCCGGCCTGACTTTGCACATAGTTGGTTTAACTCTTGCAGACTTCTTCACAACAGACAGTACAGGTTTCTTCACCTCCCCCTCTATTTTAATAGCGCCTTGGTACATTTTAGTAACACAGTCCCGTACAATCTTCTGGCGCAACCTTTTTCGCAACTGCATGCAATTTACTCTGGACTTAGTTCAGACTCGGGGGGGGAGGACTTGCGGCTTCATGGTTAAGGCACACACCCGTATCCTGTTCGTGGCGCCAAAGTTGTGGTGTCACCACAGAGTGTGAAGGGTGTTGGTGGATGGGGCAGATGGTATAGCCCTGGGGCAAGGTCTTATTAACCCCTAATGTTCGTGACGCCAGAGTGGTTTTTCCGTAAACCACCCGAACGGTAGCACCGCTATCCCAAGGTTAGGCAGGGCAATAATAGTCCAAGACCAGGTAAGGGTTAACTGTAGCTTTACTGAGGATAGACAGCTGTTAAAGTCTTTACAGCTAGGCCAGGATCCCAGAGAGTCGACCAGTAACACGGAAAGGGCGTTGCAGCTTGCTGGGACTTGCAGTGTTTTTGGGTCAGACTTCAATACAGCCACTCTGCCTATAATTGAATTGACTAGTGACTTGACTTTGGTAGAGACAGCAGACATAGATGAATTGACTTACTGACAATGTGGCTTGTGTGCAGGCTTTATGGCCTCCAGGTGTACTCCAGGATCTGTGATGTCTGTGCTTTGCTCATCCTCAGGATCTAAGAGAGAGATTATAATGGCTCCCCCTCTTATAAAGGGGGGCTGAGCAAGAAGCCCATAGGTCAAGCTGCAGGTCAGGTGGTCAACTGGTGCTCTCTGGGTAACATAACACATCATGTAAACATAACATGTGATACCTCCAAAGGTCCTTAACATAACGTGATACCTCCAAAGGTCCTTTTTACTTTATACACATAGTACATAACATTATACTGACTATACACAGTAACAATAGCTTCAATACTGGGGAAGACACTGCAGGAGAGCCCCTAGGACAATGAGGGACTCAACCTGACAGGGCCTAAGTACTGTACAGGGTTATATCCTGTACTGGAACATTACACACATTTTCGGTCACACCCCTTTTCAACACATGTTGCACCCCTTTTCCAGTAGGTCATTCCCCCCTTGTCAAATGACCTTACCTGAGCATAATAAATGTGTCTAATTTGCTGTGCGCCACAATTTTGTCACATGTGCAGCCACATTTTTGGCGTATCGGGCATAGTTAATGTGGGCCTTTGTATTTTCTTTGATTGCAAATTATTACATACCTTACCTAACTATCAGAAGTGAAAGCCCCAGGGAAAATTTTTAGAACAAGGCAATAGATGGGCATAAAAACCTCCTAATCAGCCAAAATTTTAGCATAGCTACAAATGTCTTTTCCTCTGGCTCTGCAGTAGTTACTTCACCAGGTGAATTTCCTTCATGGATTTGAATTCCAGCGGAAGATTGATCATGTTCGATGGGACTCCATTTACCGTATAGCAGAAAGATCTACAGAGGAATTCAGCAAGGACATTTTCCTTCCCTGAGTTTCCTCAGTGTGAACAAGCCCTTAGGACCCATTCACATTACATATTTTCTGAGCAAAATTCAGCACCAGAATTCTGTCTGAAAATTCTGGTTCAGTATCCTTCTATTGTTTTGATGGGGATTCTGCAGCTCTATTCACACTATGGAATTTCCATCAATTATGGATCCCAGGCTCTGTTGAATTCGCTCAAAAATGCATTGCCGTCTACGGAAATGGCGCATTTCTGGGCGTTCCTAGCACAGACTGCTTAAGTCCGTGCCTGCTACAGATAGAATCTCCACCCTGTGTGCACCATGATGTCCTGCCTGGATCTTCATAGTAAACACCTTGCTTTCCTGTGAAATCTCCTTGGCAAGTAGACAGATTTCACCTCATGTCAGTGACGAATGCGCAGCTGTCGCCTTAGGCAAAATGAAATGTCTCTGCTCGCAAGAGATTTCACAGGGAAAAAGGGGGTTCACTTTGAAGATCCAGGCCGGACGTCTCTTTGTATTTGTGCTTGAGAAAGCCCTGCGTGCACCAAGCTACATTATTTGCATAACAAGAAAACCAGGAAAAATGGAGGAAAGAAGCCACACGTCAGCAAAACAGTAAGTACCCTTGTCATCAGCTCACCTGCACTACAAGCCTATACTAGTGGGTTAGTGCGGGTGATGCTGATGACAGATTCCCCATAACTAGGTCTTTATTTAAAAAAAAATATATATATATATATATATATATATATGTTTTGTTTGTATATTACAGCTTTTGTTATTAATAAAGTCTATCAGCCATTCTCTAATGGGCTCCTGATCATCCTATCCTTATCTCCTGAGTCAACTTCTGTGATAATTTGTGACCAGATCAAAGGTCAACTTTAATGTAGTAAGACGTTCTGTTTTATAAAATACTTTTCACTAATTGTATGCTTGCTTCCCTTTCAGACTTCAGCAGCTGGAACGCATGGGATTTCCAACAGGACCTGCAGTTGTTGCATTAGCTGCCACAGGAAAAGTAGAGAGAGCTGTGTCTCTTCTTGTAGAAGGAGAAATTGGTAGAGACATTATAGTGGCTAATGAAAGACAGTCTCTTCGTGGAACACTAAATTCTGCTGAAACAAGACAATTACATAATTCTTAACAAAAAAAATGTAGGATACATAAAATTATTTTCACCTGTTACAAATAGGAGTATTACAATGATCAAAAGAATGACATAGGAGATTCATCATTCTTTTCAAGCGTATGGCTTTTATAAGACAATTTTTTTTTTACTTACTTTTGCTTACGTGCGACCTATTTATCAAATAGTCGCAGGACCTTGATAAATAAATCTCACGTAAGCAAAACCTGGGAAACCTGCTTGCAAAGCATTTTTTAAAGCAGAAAAGTTTTCCTTTATGTTAATAGCCAAAGTTCTTTATCTACTCTTTATTACCAGTAGCGTTGCTAGAGAGTGACGGGGGAGGGGGGCGTAGCGCATCGGGTGACACCCTGACTGGCCCGCAACATCCCATCCACCCTCCTCAGAAATTTAAAACATACTATGCTGCACCATGAATATCCATACTCTGGAGGCTTTTTTGTTTAATTTTGACATTTTGTGACATTGGTGTGCGGAGTCTTGAGGCCGGATTTTACGTCAGGAAGGAAGACAGCGCAGCACCAACAGGCACATAAACAATAGTGAAGCCACAAAAGTACCTTACCCACCCTAAAGTGTGCATGAAGCTGTATTACTATGGATGTTTCTCTTTTTTAAGGAAAAAATTTTGTGTCACATATGGGTGATTTATGTCGTCTGCAAAACTTCTTACACAATTATTTTGTGCCTTATTCTGTTTTAACACAACTCCAGCATGTACGTGTCCTAAAATTAACAAGGTGTGCAGTGTATATTTTCAACCTTAAAATTAATAGTTATTAGTTATATAATTAATTTTCTCTATAATTAACATTAACATTAATGCAGTAGCTTTGTTTCATGATGCAGAACAAGAACAGTTGTTAAAGTGGGTGTTAATGTCCTTTTCTGCAGATGTATGCACTTTCTGTAAGCCAGGTTGGACCTGGAATACATATGCGACTTTTAAATAAAGATGCAACTTTTTTTCTTCATAAATAGCGACTATTGCATTTGATAAATACATGACCACTGCAAAGTAAAAAATTACTACGTGAGCAGATTTCAGAAATGTGCTTTGGAATAAGGTCGCAGCTTGTATGGAAAAGTCGCACATGCGCTTTTTTTACGCAAACAAAATCTACGGAGCTTGATAAATCTCTTTCATAATTGAAAGGGTTGTCTCAACTTCTGTCCATATATCCTGTAAGGAGATATAGATGCATAGTTCAGGACCCCACTCAATCAGCCAGAGTTCTGTTGGACTCAACATCTACATACTGTATTACATGGATGACCATTCATCTGAATGGCTTACTATGTAATACTACATTTACCTGAAATGTCTGCCCATGGCTCCACAGGTGATTCCAATATTAAAGATATTATCTGTGATAAGACAACCCAGTAAAGTGTAGCTTCTCTCAAAACCTACAATTTAGCAACAAATGAATCAGCGCATCACACTGCCATCGTCAGCTTTCCTCCTTCCCATCCTGGTGCTGTCTCTTCCCCAGGTAAGCAATGCATATATAACTAGCCGTCCACATGATGTAAAAGCTCAAATGGGTTAGCATGGGCTGTCTGACCTGTCTGAATCTATGCAGCCCCATATGCAGCAAGCTGTGATGCAATGTGTTTTAATATCTTTCTGTCATTGCCAGTATTAATTTTTCTGTAAAATCTGGCTAGACTTTGTTCCCACATCAATGAGCCTTGGGCAGCCCACAAGACCTATCATTTTAGAGATGCTCTGACCCAGATGTCTAGCCATTAGACTACATTCAGTTTTTTTTTGTTAAAGATGCTTTTACACTTTTCCTAATTTTATCACACCAACTTCAAGAACTGACTGCTCACATTGGGGGAGATTTATCAAAACCTGTGGAGAGGCAAAGTTGCCCAGTTGCCCATAGCAACCAATCAGCTCACTTCTTTCATTCTTAACAAGGCCTGTGAAAAATGAAAGAAGCAATCTGATTGGTTGCTATGGGCAACTGGGCAACTTTGCCTCTCCACAGGTTTTGATAAATCTCCCCCATTGTGCCTAATATATTCCTCCTGTTGACAGGCACCATTGTTACAACTTTACCTAACATTGGTATTAAAGGGGTACTCCGGTGGAAAACTTTTTTTTTTTTTAATCAACTGGTGCCAGAAATTTTTCTATTAAAAAATTGTAATCCTTCCAGTACTTATTAGCTGCTGAATACTACAGAGGAAATTCTTTTCTTTTTGAAACACAGAGCTGTCTGCTGACATCATGAGCACAGTGCTCTCTGCTGACATCTCTGTCCATTTTAGGAACTGTCCAGAGTAAAAGGAAATCCCCATAGCAAACATATGCTGTTCTGGACAGTTCCTAAAATGGACAGAGATGTCAGCAGAGAGCACTGTGTTTCAAAAAGAAAAGAATTTCCGCTGTAGTATTCAGCAGCTAATAAGTACAGGAAGGATTAAGATTTTTTTTAATAGAAGTCATTTACAAATCTGTTTAACTTTCTGGCACCAGTTGATTAAAAAAAAAAAAAAAAGTTTTTCACCGGAGTACCCCTTTAACCTTAAAAGGGTTATCTCAGCTTATAAAAAATCCAGAAAAGTACTGCTTGATTGCTTACCAAATGATGCCATCATAGCTCAGAAGGAGTCATTTTTCCTTATGTTGCCCAGCTAATACACTGTTGTTTTTATTTTGATAAGCCTTGCTACAAGTAGAATAAGCAAATGAAAGGACTACAATTCATTTGTTTCCTCTCCCACAGATATTTCCTCTATTGTCAGCTACTTGCATGTCCCTCTATTACACAGTGTAAGGTAATGCTGTAATTACTCACTGTTTTTACAAACAATACAGCTCTGTTACTGAAATTGTAGATCTGCTGCCCAACATGACAACCAAGGCAGGTATGGGGGTGGGGGAGGCAATACAGAGCAGTGAAAGAAGAGACCAAGGGATATGTGAAATCCTGTACTGCAGGTAGTACCAAAAGGGGAGATAACTAAGAATTTCACACATCACAAGCAGGAGCATAGTCATGTGACTGCATGGGATACTGGCTTCCAGAGGCAATTTTAGCTGCAGACAAATTTAAGTGACAAATGTTATTCAGTTTTAAAGACCAGATACTGCTTTTAATATGCAAAAAGTGCTTTGAATGTCTCTCTCCCTTTGTAAAAACAGACTGTTGCAATCACTTACCAGAAGTTGCAATATGTTTGGTGCTGGCTGCTCCTTAAAGGGGTACTCCCGTGGAAAACTTTTTTTTTAAATCAACTCGTGCCAGAAAGTTAAACAGATTTGTAAATCACTTCTATTAAAAAAATCTTAATCCTTCCAGTACTTATCAGCTGCTGTTTACTAATGAGAAATCCAAAAAAGAAATGCATTTCCTCTGGTGTCATGACCACAGTGCTCTCTGCTGTCCATTTTAGGATTTGTCCAGAGCAGCATATGTTTGCTATGGGGATTTTTTTCCTGCTCTGCACAGTTCCTAAAATGGACAGCAGAGCTCAGCAGAGAGCACTGTGGTCATGACATCAGAGGAAATGCATTTCTTTTTTGGATTTCTCTTTAGTATACAGCCCCTAAAAAGTACTGGAAGGATTAAGATTTTTTAATAGAAGTGATTTACAAATCTGTTTAACTTTCTGGCACCAGTTGATTTAAAAAAAAAAAAAGTTTTCCATGGGAGTACCCCTTTAACCCCTTCAGGACTTTAAACATTAATAACTCTGGAATGCTTTTAGTTATCATTCTGATTCCGAGATTGTTTTTTCATGACATATTCTACTTTAACATAGTGGTAAATTTTTGTCGATACTTGCATCCTTTCTTGGTGAAAAATCCGTAAATTTGATGAAAAATTAGAAAATTTTACATTTTTCTAACTTTGAAGCTCTCTGCTTGTAAGGAAAATGGATATTACGAATACATTTTTTTTTGGTTCACATATACAATATGTCTACTTTATGTTTGCATCATAAAATTGACGTGTTTTTACTTTTGGAAGACACCAGAGGGCTTCAACGGTCAGCAGCAATTTTCCGATTTTTCACAAAATTTTCAAACTCAGTATTTTTCAGGGAGCAGTTCAGGTTTGAAGTGGATTTGAAGGGTCTTCATATTAGAAATACCCCATAAATGACCCCATTATAAAAACTACACCCCCCAAAGTATTCAAAATGACATTCAGTCAGCGTTTTAACCCTTTAGGTGTTTCACACGAATAGCAGCAAACTGAAGGAGAAAATTCACAATCTTCATTTTTTACACTCACATGTTCTTGTAGACCCAATTTTTGAATTTTTACAAGGGGTAAAAGGACAAAATTTTTACTTGTATTTGTAGCCCAATTTCTCTCGAGTAAGGACATACCTCATATGTCTATGTAAAGTATTCGGCGGGCGCAGTAGAGGGCTCAGAAGGGAAGGAGCGACAAGGGGATTTTGGAGAGTACGTTTTTCTGAAATGGTTTTTGGGGGGCATGTCACCTTTAGGAAGCCCTTATGGTGCCAGAACAGCAAAAAAAAAAACACATGGCATACCATTTTGGAAACTAGACCCCTCGGGGAATGTAACATGGGATAAAGTGAACCTTAATACCCCACAGGTGTTTCACGACTTTTGCAAATGTAAAAAAAAAAATTTTTTTTACCTAAAATGCTTGTTTTCCCAAAAAACATTTATTTTTAAAAAGGGTAATAGCAGAAAATACCCCTAAAAATTTGAAGCCCAATTTCTCCCGATTCAGAAAACACCCCATATGGGGGTGAAAAGTGGTCTGCTGGCGCACTACAGGTCTCGGAAGAGAAGGAGTCACATTTGGCTTTTTGAACGCAAATTTTTCTCTGGGGGCATGCCGCATTTAGGAAGCCCCTATGGTGCCAGGACAGCAAAAAAAAAAACCACATGGCATACCATTTTGGAAACTAGACCCCTCGGGGAACGTAACAAGGGGTTAAGTGAACCTTTATACCCCACAGGTGTTTCACGACTTTTGCACATGTAAAAAAAAAATTTTTTTTTTACCTAAAATGCTTGTTTTCCCAAAAATGTTACATTTTTAAAAAGGGTAAAAGCAGAAAATACCCCCCAAAATTTGTAACACAATTTCTCCCGAGTACGGCGATACCCCATATGTGACCCTAAACTGTTGCCTTGAAATACGACAGGGCTCCAAAGTGAGAGCGCCATGCGCATTTGAGGCCTAAATTAGGGATTGCATAGGGGTGGACATTGGGAATCACTGGCGTAGAATACCCCTAACAGGGTGCCTCCAGCTGTTGCAAAACTCCCAGCATGCCTGGACAGTCAACGGCTGTCCGACAATACTGGGAGTTGTTTTGCAACAGCTGGAGGCTCCGTTCTGGAAACAGTGGCGTACCAGATGTTTTTCATTTTTATTGGGGAGGGGAGGGGGGCTGTGTAGGGGTATGTGTATACGTAGTGTTTTTTACTTTTTATTTTATTTTTTGTGTTAGTGTAGTGTAGTGTTTTTAGGGTACAGTCGCACGGGCGGGGGTTCACAGTAGTTTCTCGCTAGCAATTTGAGCTGCAGCAGAAAGTTTGCGGCAGCTCAAATTTGCAGCCAGATACTTACTGTAATCCTCTGCCCATGTGAGTGTACCCTGTACGTTCACATTGGGGGGGGACATCCAGCTGTTGCATAACTACAACTCCCAGCATGCCCGTTGGCTGTCGGTGACTGCTGAGAGTTGCAGTTTTGCAACAACTGTAGGCACACTGGTTATGTATCACTGAGTTTGTGACCTAACTCAGTGTTTCACAACCAGTGTGCCTCCAGCTGTTGCAAAACTGCAACTCTCAGCATGTACGGTGCATGGTGTACGGTGACTGCTGAGAGTTGTAGTTTGCAACAGCTGGAGGCACACCGGTCGTGAAACACTGAGTTAGGTAAAAAAAAACTCTGAGTTTCACAACCAGTGTGCCTTCAGCTGTTGCAAAACTACAACTCTCAGCAGTCACCGACAGCCAACGGGCATGCTGGGAGTTGTAGTTATGCAACCAGCAGATGCACCACTACAACTCCCAGCATGCACTTTAGCTGTTTGTGCAAGCTGGGAGTTGTAGTTATACAACAGCTGAAGGTACACTTTTCCATAGAAAGAATGTGCCTCCAGCTGTTGCAAAACCATAAGTCCCAGCATGCCCATAAGGGAATGCTGGAAATTGTGGTGGTCTGCCTCCTGCTGTTGCATAACTACAGCTCCCAGCATGCCCTTTTTGCATGCTGGGAGCTGTTGCTAAGCAACAGCAGGAGGCTGTCACTCACCTCCAACGATCCAGACGCTGCAGGTCAGTCCCGCCGCCGCAGCTGCTCCTGGGGCCCCGATCCCAACAGGGGCGCCGGGGATCGGGGTCCCCAGCACCCGGGGTGCACGTCCCGCACCCGCTCACGTCCTCCAGAAGAGGGGCGGAGCGGGTGCGGGAGTGACACCTGCAGCAGGCGCCCTGATTGGTCGGCCGGTAATCCGGCCGACGAATCAGGGCGATCGTGAGGTGGCACCAGTGCCACCTCAACCCTGCAGGCTCTGGCTGTTCGGGGCCGTCAGAGACGGCCCCGAACAGCCAGTAATTCCGGGTCACCGGGTCACTGGAGACCCGATTGACCCGGAATCGCCGCAGATCGCTGGACTGAATTGTCCAGCGATCTGCGGCGATCGCCAACATGGGGGGGCATAATGACCCCCCTGGGCGATATGCCGGGATGCCTGCTGAACGATTTCAGCAGGCATCCGGCTCCGGTCCCCAACCGGCTAGCGGTGGGGGCCGGAATTCCCACGGGCGTATGGATACGCCCTCGGTCCTTAAGGACTCGGGATGCAGGGCGTATCCATACGCCCTATGTCCTGAAGAGGTTAAAGCCCATCTCCAATAGTTTTTTAAGCTGTATGAAAAATGACATACCCTGTGCATTTTAAATTCGGTGCCTAGATGCCTAAATGGTAATACAGTTCTCCATGCTCCCAGCAGTATATACATATGCATTAAAGGAAAACTGTCAGCCTAATCACCCACACTAAACCCAATAAACTGGGTTATATTGTGGGTGAACAGGAGTCCAAAGAGGGGTCAAATATGTCCAGTAGGTCCTTTATTTTTTGGGGGGGACCAGTACCTATTTCCATACATACAGGTGGGTGAGTGCCACTGGGGTGGGGTTCAACCTATAGATCACCACAAGGCAATTAAAAAATTACCCTATCTCCCATATATAAAAAACTAAATCTTTATTATTGTACAAGACACACCAACACAGTGGATTACAATTCCAGTCTAATCACTCCTTGGATAAGGATTAAATCCACATATAGTGCCAAACTGGCCACTTGATCCTAATGTATATGATCCTGTATGATCCTGTATGCACCTCAATTGCACAATGCAGGTGCATACAGGATCATATACATTAGGATCAAGTGGCCAGTTTGGCACTATATGTGGATTTAGGGGGAGATTTATCAAAACCTGTCCAGAGGAAAAGTTGCTGAGTTGCCCATAGCAACCAATCAGATCTCTTCTTTCATTTTGCACAGGCCTTTTCAAAAATGAAAGAAGCGATCTGATTGGTTGCTATGGGCAACTGGGCAACTTTTCCTCTGGACAGGTTTTGATAAATCTCCCCCTTAATCCTTATCCAAGAAGGAGTGATTACACTGGAATTTTAATCGACTGTGTTGGTGTGTCTTGTACAATAATAAAGATTTAGTTTTTTATATATAGGAAATAGGGTAATTTTTGGATTGCCTTGTGGTGATCTATAGGTTGAATTGGGAATATACTCGCCATATATTGGTCTCTTGTATGTTAAACTGGGGTGGGGTTTGCTCACACGCTGAGCAAATTTTAAATGTTTAAAACAAAAGCTTCTTTGTGTGTATTGTACCTTTTTTTTTTGTCCAATAAATTTTTTTTCTACAATTATATATTTGGTGTGAGACATTTGACAGTGTTGTCTTTTCTCTTGTGGGTTAAAGGATCTACAGGCTCAGGTACAACATCTCTGGACAAATGTGCTGGAGGATGACATACAGTTCACCTCCATGCCCAAGTATACCACATATATAGACTCCTTTCTGTTGTGCAGTTTTCCCCAGTGAACTTATAATTTTTCACTAATATTGTAATCACTTGAATATATATTAATCATATTGACACAAAGTTTCATTTGATCCCAATTTCTTCCTGGTGCATTATTTTTTGTCAAGGAGTGTATTACCAGCAACACTGCTAAAACATCTCCTATTGTTGGTACTATGGAAGGAATCTGGGTATATTTTTACATATTCAGAAGGCATTTGAAGTGAAAGCCATTTTGGTCTTCTCGTATGGAAACCATACATAATCATACATGGATCAGAATTTGCATATGATCCTTAGGCGAAACTAATGCCACCTCCGAAAAAACATATGTTTCTGCTATTTGCAACAAACAGCATTATACCTAAATATTGGTAGTCTCACCATGTCCCAGCAAGGGACAAATGACTAGTTATAGTTAGGAATATAGAGAAAAAAGAAGACTATATGAAGAGTTATCAAAACCTGTGCAGGGCAGACATGGTGCAGTTGACCATAGCAGCCAATCAGATTGCTGATTAGTTTCTTTGAGAAACTAAACCAATTTTGCTCTGCACAGATTTTGACAATCTCCCCCAAAAGAACCTAATTCATTAAGAGTGTACAGTATAAGCTTTTATCCCAATGTTCCCCTCGGTGCCCTAAAATTGTTTAGGATACCTAAATTTCCCAGTATAGATACATATAGATACAGTATAGATACATCAGGTTCCTGTTTACCCACCACTCAAAAATAAAATTAACCTGTAGCCAACCCACAAAAATGAGACCTTACTATATGTCTTGGGGTGCCCACACCATTTTAACAGTTTCCAGATATGTCCCTCTGTTCCTGAGATATGAGGGTTTATAGTTTGATAATTCAGGTAATCAGTCAAATGGGCATGAACTTAATTTAAACAATAGGAGTTAATTTAAGGTGATGTGATGGGCGTGATTATAGTCGGGGAGTTTATGAGGCATGCCCCTTAATGTAACACATTCACATCCCATGACTATATAACCCCAGCCCATCCTGATATTAAAATGTAATTTACGCCCATCTGATTGATTTCTTATATTGTCAGACAAACTACAAACCTTCATATCTTGGGAACAGGAGAGCTTATAAAGAAACTGTGTAAAAAAAAAGTGTGTGACCAGGGCGCACTAAGCTATTAAATGATCGTAAAGTCTCTTTTTTGGGGGGTTGGCTACAGGTCCTCTTTAAGTCTTAGCTTTTGTTTAATTTCTTTTACTTTTCACATAGGAAATTATTTTGCTTGTAATAAGGTATGTCTTATTTATTTTGTTTGGATCCTACAATCTTAGAATCATAGTTGTTGTGCATGGAATCCATTGACAAATAATACTCAATAAAAAAAAATGTTTTATTTTGTTTACACAACATTTTTGCTATTGGGAATTTCAAATAATGTGTACACAAGAAATAATATTACACCGCCTCTTTTCAACAGTATCACACCAATCCGGTTTTTAACCTTTACTTTCATGACCATCTATTGTTTTTTGTATTGTTAAGTGGATTAGTATACCCAACCTTGCTTCAGGAATGGCTTTTGCCAATGTGGCATTCTGTTTTTATCATTCCCAATGACAATTTGGTCCTGAGTGAATATATGAGTTCTTTATCAATTACCGTATATACTCGAGTATAAGCCGAGTTTTTCAGCACGATTTTTCGTGCTGAAAACACCCCCCTCGGCTTATACTCGAGTGAACTCCCCCACCCGCAGTGGTCTTCAACCTGCGGACCTCCAGAGGTTTCAAAACTACAACTCCCAGCAAGCCCGGGCAGCCATCGGCTGTCCGGGCTTGCTGGGAGTTGTAGTTTTGAAACCTCCGGAGGTCCGCAGGTTGAAGACCACTGCGGCCTTCAACATCATCCAGCCCCCTCTCACCCCCTTTAGTTCTGAGTACTCACCTCCGCTCGGCGCTGGTCCGGTCCTGCAGGACTGTCCGGTGAGGAGGTGGTCCGGTGGGATAGTGGTTCCGGGCTGCTATCTTCACCGGGGAGGCCTCTTCTAAGCGCTTCGGGCCCGGCCTCAGAATAGTCACGTTGCCGTGACAACGACGCAGAGGTGCGTCATTTGCGTCATTGTCAAGGCAACGCATCTATTCCGGGCCGGAAGCGCGGAGAAGAGGCGCCCCCAGTGAAGATAGCAGCCCGGACCACCTCCTCACCGGACCACCTCCTCACCGGACAGCCCTGCAGGACCGGACCAGCGCCGAGCGGAGGTGAGTACTCAGAACTAAAGGGGGTGAGAGGGGGGCTGGATGATGTTGAAGGCCGCAGTGGTCTTCAACCTGCGGACCTCCGGAGGTTTCAAAACTACAACTCCCAGCAAGCCCGGACAGCCGATGGCTGCCCGGGCTTGCTGGGAGTTGTAGTTTTGAAACCTCCGGAGGTCCGCAGGTTGAAGACCACTGAGGGCGAATGATGAGAAGAGGATGATGAAGGGGGGGTGTGGGGATGATGAAGGGGGGTGGGGATGATGAAGGGGGGGGGGATGATGAAGGGGGGATGTGTGGGATGATAAGGGGATGATGAAGGGGGGATGTGTGGGATGATAAGGGGATGATGAAGGGGGGATGTGCGGGATGATAAGGGGATGATGAAGGGGGGATGTGTGGGATGATGACAAGGGGATGATGAAGGGGGGATGTGTGGGATGATGACAAGGGGATGATGAAGGGGGATGTGTGGGATGATAAGGGGATGATGAAGGGGGGATGTGTGGGATGATGACAAGGGGATGATGATGAGGATGTTAATGACGGGTCTGGATGATGACAGGGGGGGATGAGGTATTTCCCACCCTAGGCTTATACTCGAGTCAATAACTTTTCCTGGGATTTTGGGTTGAAATTAGGGGTCTCGGCTTATACTCGGGTCGGCTTATACTCGAGTATATACGGTACCTTCCTGTCCACCAGGTGACATATTGGTTGTAAGTTGGGTATATCATTTGTATTGCCATTGAAATAACTGGAGCAACTTATTAATAAAAAGTAAATGAAGCCATTTAGGAACCTTTCTGAAATAGCTGAATGATGACCTCATAAGCTAATGCCCCTGTACAAAATACTAGTCCCAGCTACAATTTTATTGTAGGCAATAATTTAAGTATCATGCCCATGCCCCTTCAGTAATTTTCCTACATATTCACATAAAACTTCTTTTGCAAATGCAATGAACCTAGAATGCTTTATAGTTCTGTTGTAACTTACAACTTAAAATGCTTTCCAGATTTCTAGACTAATGTTTTCAAGGCAGTACGCATGGAACAGACATGAGCCTGAGACTTAAATACATGTTCTGCTGGAGCTCAGATATGTTAAACCACATACATGGATGACTTGTGTATTTATGCCATAATAACCTTAAATCCAGACCTGGAACTTGTCTCTAAAAAAACCATAAACCCTTGGACTTGCCCATTTCTCTTATGAAAACAAGGTACAAATACTTGCCACAGTGCATATAAAATCCTAATAAGGTAGTCAATGGCATAATGAAATAAATCAATAGTTCTCATCTTCTTCCTCATCATTTTGTAGATTTCTGTGAAACAATGGACCATTACGTCGTCCCCGGTAGAAACCACTGGAGCCGGTTGGTAAGGGCTCTGTTCCAGACCCTGGGTCTGTTTCTAAATAGAGGGGAATAGAAGGTAATAATGAATTAAAGACAAACTCAAAATGGTAAACATGAAAAACCTAAACATTTTTGGGACTTCCCAGCATACTGGCCATGTTCCTTATCAACCATGACTGTATATAGTACCCAAGTAAACATTTTGGATTGATGCAAACTCTTTAGCAATATCAATATATCTAATAACTACTGTGTTTAATTATTTATTATACATTTACGTCTATTTAATTCTCACCATGGCCAAGTGATGCCAGAAACTAATTTTCTACAGCGGATAAATTGGGGAATTAAGTCAAATCTTCTTAATGTATATATATTTTTTTAAATAATCCAAATTCTAATATTGAAATTTATATATAAAGCTAAATGTGTACCATCTAAACTTGCATAGATTGGGAATACAGTACTAAAATATATTTAATCTGTGGATTCTACTTCCCTTAAAAGATATTGCGCCTGGACCTACCAGAGTTGTGAACACAGGTTGGTACACAGTACGCACCCTGGGATATCTGGTTTCACTTTCAGCGGAAACAGAATCCAGTGATTAAATATATTGAAAAGTTCTTCATCTATGTAAGTGCTGTCTAGTTTTTTTTTTTTTCCAAACAAGGGGGTCTGCCAGCAGTTCTCTTGCCCGGGCGGCTGCATAGGGTGCACATATAGTATGACTGCCTCCTGTCCCTAGCTTTATCTGATTAGCTGCAGGCCTTATGTGGATAGCACAGCCCACAGTATGAAGCCTGCATGGTGGCACAAAGAGTCTCTGCTCTGGAGCTTTAACTTTTCCTTGTGTCACAATGAGCCTCTGAATGAAAGAAGCGTATAAAAGAGAATACTTTCTCATTATAGTACCTAATTGAGTAAGCGATTCTCTATGTACTTTACTGCTAAATTGCCAGAGGTACTGTACAACCAACACCTGTATAGAGTCATAATACAGTATGTGCACCAATCCTTATGTGCAGAAAAAAGACATATCTGTGGTACCCAGTTATCGCTTTTGTGAGGTAGCGACTTCTTACTACAGATACATGTGTGATCAAACACAACAAAAATGGACACTTATGTTTCTAGGGACTTTGGGTTGCCACTAGTATGTGCCCCTATAAGGGTAAGTTCACACCATGTATTTTACTTTTATTGAGAGCCAATATCCAGGTGTAAAACACCTCTAATACCCGTCACATTGTTTTCAATGGGAACACAAACCCTAGGTTACACTACGAGCTGCAGTGCACATTTCTTTTGGCGCAGATTAGAAACATGCCTCTGTAAGTGATATGTATTTTGGGTTCATATTTACTGTAGAAAGTGTGAGAAAGATTAACCCAATTAAAAGGGAACAAAACCACAACAAGAGGCAACAAAAATAGTGAAATATATGGCAATGTGTGTGAAATAGAGAATCATTCTAGATTGTGGCACCCATATCTATGTACTAGAAGTGGCTGCCACGGACAGAGTAATGTGCCCAAGACAGATTGCTCTCTCCTAGAAGAATATACTGTAGGAAAAGCCAATCTATTTTAGCAAAGGAGCTGCTGACAGTTTCCCTTTACACAAGAAAAAAGTAGTTCTCTTGGAATTATGGGACACTCAAGGAAATGTTAAATATTTCTAGTTCTCCACTTTTGGGAAATATTATTTTATTATTTCTCCAAATATTAATTTATCCTTATGTATTATTAATTTACTATTTCAGATATTGCTACAAATAGTGAATCTGTGACAATTGTTTTCTCAATTACATAACAATCCAAACTCAGCATCGTGCAGTTGTCTTTACACACATGCTTCGTGCAGCACATGCACCAAAACTATACAGTCAACATGCGCACTCTGTGATCTACCTAATTCCATCACAAGGGCTGTAACGTCAGCTATACACCTGTGCAAAGGCAATGATAATACCGCCATGGCAGTGTTTCCATTACAATACAATACATCTTTAGAATAAAAGTCACAATCTAGAAAAATATGAATTGCATCTATTATATGTATATACTGTAAGAAGATTTTACATCCTTTATTGTCCCAGCTAGGAACTGTCATGCCAAGGCGTACTAGGCCCAGCTGCATTTACAGCCCATGGATACAAGAGGTGAGCAGGGAATGTTTGCAAGCGTTCCAGCAGTACATGGCTTTTGTTACCTGGCCACATTATGTACTCAAGCAGAGTGACCCTTTTAACCAGTAGCTCTAGCTGCTCCTGAAGCTGAAGGAAGGAGGCTAAGCTGACCACCTGCCAGACCGAAAACAGAATAGGACAATGGACCAAGGTGATGGAGGTTAGGAAAAATGCTGAGTGGATGTGACTGAGATTGCAAGAAGGTGCGTAGGAAAATATACAGAGGAAGGTAAGGTTGATAAAGGACATATTACACAAATAGATTCATAGAATATTGAAGAATTATAGAAAGAACATAAAAGGACAAAAAAAGGAAATAAAGAACGATATAAAGAACCAAATAGTGGATGAATAAATTGCTTCCTAGGGACATTAATTACCGTATTATTAATCTGCAGAAACTATGATCATATCTTGTACAAAGGACAATGCAATCTGTATAAATAAACTCTTTAATATCCATATACTATACATACCAGTGTAAAAAAATTAATGATTAAAAACAATTTAAAATGTACTAAGTGAAAGGACAAACATAAAGAAGACAAGATATCTTGTTTGGACAGAACTTCACTAAAAACAAGTTATTAAAACTTGGTTAAAAAAAACTAGAAAATGAGACACTCGTGACTAGTGAAGTTTGGTTCGAGAGCAGTGTTATAATTTAGCTGTAGGCCAATACTAATGGTTGTACATTGGTTTTTTTTCACAACCATTGTAGGATTCAATAAGTATTGGCTGGGAATTTTATACAGGCTGTAAAGTAAAGCTTCTATAATACTGTTTTTTTTTCTCTGAGCAAAACATATCGTCATATATTTAGATATCCATCAATGAAGAATATTTTCAGTACAAATGTAATATTGCAGTAAAACTAAACCTTTGCATATTTGAATCTTTAATGTGATGTTTAAGGGATATGTCCAATCAATTTATCTCTTTGGAGATAACCACTGCCAAAAGTGTCTGGCAGTAGGATAGCTCCTCTAGGATCCAGCTGATGTTTATGAGTTGGGAGAGATAGCTTTCAGCTGTATGTATGGACACAGGGCCGATGCAGCCACTAGGCTAACTAGGCAGCCGCCTAGAGCAGTGGTTCTCAACCTTCTCCAGTTCTCCAGGGGGTACTTGAAAAAAGATCAGTAATGGCAGCCACAGCCACTGGTTACTGGTCTGAAAGAAATGGTAGGCTGACCTCACTGCACCGAGGAGTGGAGCGGGAGGACAGCAAAGGGGAAGGGCGGGCACTGGGCTGCTGTGGGTAGTAACTACCATCAGCTTTGTTTCTCCACAGCCCCTGCAGACCAGGGACCTACTGCTATGAGCCATAGCAATATGTCCCCAGACCAGAGGAGCAGTGGAACAACTTTATGGGGATGCAAAGCGGGTACTATTACTGTGTGTGACAATAAACATGGGGAGTTTGTAAATAGGTGGGTATTGTACTGCAGAAAGGAGCCTAAAATGTTTGTTTTGCTGGTTCGGTGGAGAAGTCTTCTATGGGAGAAATCTTAATGGCGGTCTAGGCCAGATAGTGAAGAAAAGAAAAGTAAACAACTTTGGTTAGAGTAGATGTCACCTGTAAATCAGGGGAATGGGGAGATAGGGAGAGGATCAGTGGGCCTGTTATAGAGGAAAGTAAAGCATATGAATTATACTATAATCATTACAAAATATCTCTACAAAATAATATGAGGGTACAATTTTTTGGGAATGGACTGTCAAGGGATACTCGGGAAAAAAAGGTTGAGAACACTTGCCTAGAGGGCATTCCTGCCTATCCAATATAGAATCCGCTGCCATGCGGGGGCTTTTTAAAATGCAAATGAGTGCCCTTAATAACAACTCTCATTTGCAGTTTTAAAGCATCCGCTTGCAGCGGCGCAGGGTGAGCACCTATTACGACCACAGCGGCGGCGATCTTCAAGCCTTGCGCGATGATGTCATCTCATCGAGTACGACTTGTGTGAGAAGAAGCGGGTAAAGAGACCTCAGCGTTGGAGCGGAGAGAAGGTGAGTAGTTTTTTAATTTTTTTTCTTTGGAGGCACTGATTGGGGGCATTTACCTATCAACCTAGTTGGGGATTACCTACCTATCTACACTGCTCAAAAAATAAAGGGAACACTTAAACAACACAATGTAACTCCAAGTCAATCACACTTCTGTGAAATCACACTGTCCACTCATGAAGCAACACTGATTGACAATCAATTTCCATGCTGTTGTGCAAACGGAACAGACAACAGGTGGAAATTATACACCCCCAATAAAGGAGTGGTTCTGCAGGTGGTGACCTTTAACTCTAGTGGTAGCATGAGACTGAGTCTACAACCCACACAAGAGGCTCAGGTAGTGCAGCTCATCCAGGATGGCATATTAATGCAAGCTGTGGCAAGAAGGTTTGCTGTGTCTGTCAGTGTAGTGTCCAGAGCATGGAGGTGCTACCAGGAGACAGGCCAGTACATCAGGAGACGTGGAGGAGGCCATAGGAGGGCAACAACCCAGCAGCTGGACCGCTACCTCCACCTTTGTGCAAGGAGGAGCACTGCCACAGCCCTGCAAAATGACCTCCAGTAGGCCACAAATATGGATGTGTGCACTCAAACGGTCAGAAACAGACTCCATGAGGGTGGTATGAGAGCCCGACCTCCACAGGTGGGGGTTGTGCTTACAGCCTAATACCTTGCAGTACATTTGGCATTTGCCAGAGAACACCAAGATTGGCAAATTCGCCACTGGCGCCCTGTGCTCTTCACAGATGAAAGCAGGTTCACACTGAGCACATGTGACAGACGTGATAGAGTCTGGAGATGCCGTGGAGAACATTCTGCTGCCTGCAACATCCTCCAGCATGACCGGTTTGTCGGTGGGTCAGTAATGGTGTGGGTTGGCATTTCTTTGGAGGGCCGCACAGTCTTCCATGTGCTTGCCAGAGGTAGCCTGACTGCCATTAGGTACCAAGATGAGATCCTCAGACCCCTCATCAGGAGAATCCCAGGCATTGTAGGGAGGTCATACGGGCATGTGGAGGCCACACACACTACTGAGCCTCATTTTTACTTGTTTTAAGGACATTACATCAAAGTTGGATCAACCTGTAGTGTGGCTTTCCACTTTGATTTTGAGTGTGACTCCACATTCAGACCTCCATGGGTTGATAAATTTGATTTTCATTGATAATTTTTGTGTGATTTTGTTGTCAGCACATTCAACTATGTAAAGACGAAAGTATTTCATACAATTAGTTCATTCATTCAGATCTAGGATATATTATCTTAGTGTTCTCTTTATTTTTTTGAGCAGTGTACATACCCTCAGGGAGATCACCTGTCTAACTACCTACCTATCTACATACCTACAGGGGTATTACCTGTCAACCTACCTTCCTATGTGTCTGCATACCTACAGGGGGATTAGCTGCTTAATTACATACCTACAGGGGTATTACCTAACTACCCATCCATCCTCATACTTACATGGGGATTACCTGCCTAACTACCTACCTCCTTATCTACATACCTACAGTGGGAATACCTACCTATTTATCTACATACCTACAGGGGGATTACCTACCTATCTACATACCTTCAGTCAGATTACCTCCCTGACCACCTATCTACATACCTACTGGGGAAAATTCATCCCTATCTTTGTACCTACTGGGGACATTTATCTAATTGGGGGGAGTTACCTACCTACCGAGGGCATCTACTTAATTGGGGGGGGGGGGGGGGGTTACCAATCTACTGGGGGATCTACTTATTGGGGAGTTACCAACCTAGTAGGGGGCATCTACCAAATAGGGGGGATTCCATACCTATTTACGTATTAGCCATCTACTGTAAACCGTATACAGTATAATCTTTTGTAAAGGGGAGGAGCTATTAATATATCCTCCTCCCTAGAGCAATAGACAGACAAGGAGAGCGCTCCTAGTGTGATAGCGTAATGTAAAAGCAAAGATAAAAGACAAGAAAACTTGCTCACCAAGTCTAGTTGTACTGCGACCAAGTACAACTATGGTGAAGGCGTGAAGTGACCCTGCAACGGGCGAAGAGCAGCAGCTGCTCCTGGACACAAAGGCGAAGAAATAAAGCGGATCCCTCCAGGGAACAAACCAGGATAGAGGCAGCGCACAGGACTTCAAAGGTAAAATGGTTTATTTACCCGGCATGCAACGCGTTTCGCTGGATAACCAGCTTCATCAGGCATGATTGCCTGATGAAGCTGGTTATCCAGCGAAACGCGTTGCATGCCGGGTAAATAAACCATTTTACCTTTGAAGTCCTGTGCGCTGCCTCTATCCTGGTTTGTTCCCTGGAGGGATCCGCTTTATTTCTTCTCCTCCCTAGAGGGCACCAAAAAAAAAAACTTGCCTAGGGTGCAAAATAGCACTGGCCCAGTATGGACATCATGAGGAGGATCAAAATACAGACAGGGAAAATCTTTGCCTGTTCCTGACTTTCTGCAGGATAAGCTGTTTGCCAGGTTAGCTTGAAGATGGACTGTCCCCGTTGTGATTGGGTGGTGATCTTTGGTGAGACAAATCCTTTAGGCTGGGATTCCACTTGGTTTTTTGTGCTGCATTTTTTTCAATAAAAAAAACGCCTGAAAAAATGGCAGTGCAATGTCCTGCGTCTGGCGTTTTTTCTGGCATTTTTTCTGGCGTTTTTTCATTTGTGTGGAAATTGCATTTTTGTCACCTTTTGGCGTTTTTGTTTTTTTTGGAACCCAAAATTTGTTGGGTACCAAAAAAAAAAAAAGGATGCTGCAGTGATGGAAAACATTTTATTAAACGAAATGTATATATTTTATAACCAACTTTTTATTATTTTTTAATAAAGTGTGTGTGGTTCACTTTTTTTCTCTATTTTTTACATTTTTTAGGAAGTACTATTACTCCCAGCATGGAACAGACTGTTCCATGCTGGGATTAGTAGTACCTGTAGTAATAGATAGATCGCCCCAGGTCTCAGTCCTGACACTCGATGCGATCATCCATTATATAGCACAGATGCCGCTGTATACAGCGCTCACATCTCTGCACTATACTCCGGCCAGTGATGTGAATAGAACATAATTCATTCATATTTCCCACCCAGAGCTGTGATTGGCCAGATGGTTGCAGCCAATCACAGCTCTGAGAGAAATATGAATGAGTGAGTGGCCGGAGTATAGTGCAGAGCAGGGATGCGAGCGCTGAATACAGTCGCTCCATCTCTGCTATAGACAGGACGATCACAGCGGGTGTCAGTAGTGACATCTACTTTGATGTGTCCTAAAGCAGGCACTACTACTGACACCTGCTGCGATCTGTCTATTAATGCAGGTACTACAGCTCCCAGCATGGAGCAGAGTGTGCTCCATTTTGGGAGTAGTAGTGCCTGCAGTTATGGAAAGATCACAGCGGGTATCACTCCTGACACTCACTGTGATCCTCCTGTATAATGTATGGATGCAGCGGCCGCTCTCCTATCGTCCCCTGCACGGCCATATATATACACATATTCCTAGAGTTGTGATTGGCTGGAACCATCTGGCCAATCACAGCTCTCTGTGGGAAATATGAATATGTGTATATAAATACGTCAGGGCAGGGGACCATAGAAGAGCGGCCGGCCGCATCTATATATTATACAGGAGAATCGCAATGGGTGATCTGTGTGTCTATTAGTACAGGTAGTACTACTCCCATGGTGGAACAATGTGTTCCATGCTGGGAGTAGTAGTACTAACTAAAAAATGTAAAAAATAAAGAAAAAAAGTGAAAAACACACACACAATACATTTTTATTTCCCCGCCCACATAAATTGATCCCTGTTTAAAAAGTAATAATTTTTTTTTATAAAAAATATAAATTTCGTTAGATACAATTTTTTCCTTCACTTCTGCATCTTTTTTTTTTTTTTTTTTTAATGGTACCCTACGAAATTTTATTCAAAACAGGTATCTCCATCACTTTTTTGGATCACTAAAGTCCAAAAAGATTAAAAACCGCCCGCAAAAACACCAAAGTTAAAACCCACATATCGTTTTTCTTGGCGTTTTCTCACTCCGATAGACTTCTATCGGAGCAAAATGCCACGATTTTGACTAAAAACGCCGGTTTGAGCAACATACTGCGTTTTTTTCAAAACGCCAAGTAGCTGAAAAAAACACAAAAAAAGTGAAAAAACGCCAAGTGGAATTAGAAATGAGCAATTTCTCATTGATTTACAGCTAACATCTGACCACAGCGTTTTTTGGCCAAAAAAACGCCATGCGTCAGAATTGGCGTTTTAAAAAAAAAAAAAAAAAAGTCAAGTGGAATTCCAGCCTTAAAGTGAAGTAAAGAACACCCATAAGGCAGCACAGAAGATTAATGATGCTTTGTGAATAATTTCATTGAAAGGCTGTATTCATGTCACAATTGTACCATCCATGGCATATATACTGTATATAGGCAACCTGTCAAAATGAGATGCCGACGTATATAAGCACATACAAGCACAGTCCCCTTTGATTTCCCCCCTTTTTTTTTTTACACTGCTTAAGTCCCTCTAGGGGACTTTCATAAGAAATAAAGTAGATTCCTTATACCGAACAATTTTATGCTATTACACAGTATTGCGCAGCTACTTTGGTGCAGATCACCGATTGGCAAGCACAAAGGCCTTCAGCCTCTTAATGTTTACATTGGCTTGTACTTCCAATCACCAATCTATTTGTAACACTGGTGTAAGGTACTTAAAGGGGTACTCCGGCACTAAGACATCTTATCCCGCAGCACCCTGTTACCATCAGACTCCGGAGCATGTTCGCGTGACGTCACAATACTCCGGCCCTGTGATCGGCAGTCATCATCTAGAGCGAACATGCTCCGGGGGCTGATGGTAACGGGGATGCTGCGTGAAAGATCACGGGGGTCCCCAGCGGCAGGATCCCCACGATCAGGCGTCTTATCCCCTATCCTTTGGATAGGGGATAAGCTGTCTTAGCGCCGGAGTACCCCTTTAAAGGCTGGATAATCAATGTAAATCTCATCCACATAGCTGCCACTGTAATTCAGTGAGGTTTTTACATGTATAAATCCACTTGCAAAATCTGCAGCATATTTTCTGTGCATTTACTCTGTGACTCCCTCTTCCATTGTCATGTGACAATGTCTTCACATACTCACCATGAATTCCAATCATTGTCTCCAATATTAAAACTCTTTCTGCTAAAATCTTCAGAGCTTCTCTGATCTGCAGCATCCTTTCCCCCTGTACAAGCAAGAGACAGACACAGCTGTGAAGGATTTACCCCCTCCCACCCAGATTTACCCACTTGAACTTTTTCACTTTAGTGTTTTATGTGGCCATTTCTACTAGCGGTTTTCTAAATAAAAAAAAAAAAGAAATAAAAAAGAAAAAGTAGGAATGGATCCCAGGAAGCGGCATAAAGCATTTTTGTGAGCCACCTATACAGGGGCAGATATGCCATATAAAATCTGTGCAGCCACTGGTCATAATTTACAAATACTGGTGGACTGTTAAAAAGACATAAATGGGGCGCTTCAAGATGAGCCAGTTGAAAACATGGGCCCATATACTGTTCTTGTAGGGGGCATCTATGACATATCTCTCTTTCTTTTTCTTAGAAAAGCGTAAGATGAAATTGCACACAAGATAGCTAATGTGAACAAGCTCTTTAGGATTAATACATTTTGCAGTTGCAAGTCTAGTCAAGACAGAAAAGTAAGAGTTATTGATGCCAGAGATGAATGACTCATGCATAATCAATACAAGGTGGAGAAGGCATAAGAAGGATTGATGCAATCATTTACACATGGATCAATTAGTTGGCATACTTGTTGGCACACGTATAATATAGTCATTTTACTGCTAAAAACCTTAACGTTGCTTCCAGGTCTTCTTCCCTCACTTTATGCATGTAAGTGACAACCAAAAAGGGGAAACTGCTCTAATGAATGATATTTAGACAATTAAATAGGTTGATGAGAGGGAATTCATGGGCTATGGGTTTTGTTCTCCGGAGTACCCCTTTAAGGCCTACTTTACAGCTATGGTTTTGTGTTATGTTTTTGGTTTAAAAAATACTTCTAAATACACCAGCTTTTTGTGCTTCAAGCATTTTTTGATGCAGTAGTTGTGATGTTTTTCCAACATAGTGTGTACAAAGTACATGTGCCACACATGCTGCCCTGTGAAGAAAAACACCACAAAAAAGCTATATTTATTAATCTGCATGAAAAAAGTGTCCGATTTGTTCTGATTGGATGCTATGGGCAAAAACATTTTTCTCATGCCAATTGATAAATCTGGGCCATTGTTTTGAATGAATTCAATATCTTTCCAATGGACTTCCAGCTGACATCTGTCAGAAGTGACACCCGCTGCAATATGTCTATTAATGCAGGTACTACAGCTCCCAACATGGAGCAGAGTGTGCTCCATGTTAGGAGAACTAGTACCTGCAATTAAGGACAGATCACAGCAGGTGTCACTCCTGACAACCGATACAATCGTTCTTTCTATTGCAGAGATGCAGAGCGGCTTTCCCCTGCGCTCACATCTCTGCTCTATACTCCGGCTGGCCTGTGATGTGAATAGAAATTCACATCACTCATTCATATTTCCCGCTGAGAGCGGTGATTGGCTGCCACCATCCGGCCAATCACCGCTCTGGGTGGAAAATATTAAAGAGTGATGGGAATTCTATTCACATCACTGGCTGTCCCAGAGTACAGCGCAGAGATGCGAGTGCAAAAGAAAGCCACTCCCCATCTCTGTAATAGATAAGATGATTGCATCAGGTGTAATAAGTGACACCCGGGGCGATCTGTCTATTAGTACAGGTACTACTACTCCCATCATGGGACAGTCTGTTCCATGCTGGGAGTAGTAGTCCTACCTAAAAAAAAAAAAAAAAGGGAGAGAGAGAAAAAAAGTGAAACACACACACTTTATTAAAGGAAAACTGTCACTAAACTCCCCCCGCACTAACCAGTGCGGGGGACGCTGATCAATATGCTGCCTACCATGCCCGGATCCATCCCGACGTTTGTCCGTTATCTTCATTATTCTTGATATGTAAATGATCTTCTAACTGGCACGAGCGGGGTTACAAGGCTCCATCTGGCACTATGACATCAGCACTGCTCGTCTGCAGCACTGCCCGACTTATGAATATTCATCCCCTTCCTCCGCCTCTCCCTCTCCTCCCCACTCTGTACAGGACTCCACTGTGCTGAGGCTGCTTCCGGGTGTACACAGGAAGCGGCACATGCGCAGTGGAGTCCTGAACAGACCATCACTTAGGCTCACTGATGTACACTAGCCTCACAGATGTACACTGCTCAAAAAAATTAAGGGAACACTAACATAACATCCTAGATCTGAATGAATGAACTAATCGTATGAAATACTTTCGTTTTCACATAGTTGAATGTGCTGACAACAAAATCACACAACTACTGGCTGATCCAACTTTGATGTAATGCCCTTAATACAAGTCAAAATGAGGCTCAGTAGTGTGTGTGGCCTCCACGTGCTCGTATGACCTTCCTACAACGCTTTGGCATGCTCCTAATGAGGTGGACAGTCTGTGGTTCAATGTGGCTGGATGGTGGATGGAGCAAGACATGATGTCGCAGATGTGCTCAATAGGATTTAGGTCTGGGGAACGGGCGGGCCAGTCCATAGCATCAATGCTTTCCTCTTGAAGGAACTGCTGACACACTCCAGCCACATGAGGTCTAGCATTGTCTTGCATTAGGAGGAACCTAGGGCCAACCGCACCAGCATATGGTCTCACAAGGGGTCTGAGGATCTCATCTCGGTACCTAATGGCAGTCAGGCTACCTCTGGCAAGCACATGTAGGGCTGTGCGGCCCACCAAAGAAATGCCACCCCACACCATTACTGACCCACCACCAAACCGGTCATGCTGGAGGATGTTGCAAGGAAGCAGAACGTCCTCCACGGTGTCTCCTGACTCTGTCAAGTTTGTCACATGTGCTCAGTGTGAACCTGCTTTCATCTATGAAGAGAAGGCGCCAGTGGCAAATTTGCCAATCTTGTTGCTCTCTGGCAAATGCACAGTGTTGGGCTGTAAGCACAACCCCCACCTGTGGACGTCGGGCCCTCATACCACCCTTATGGAGTCTGTTTCTGACAGTTTGAGTGAACACATGCACATTTGTGGCCTGCTGGAGGTCATTTTGCAGGGTTCTGTCAGTGCTCCTCCTTGTACAAAGGTGGAGGTAGCGGTCCTGCTGCTGGGTTGTTGCCCTCCTACGGCCTCCTCCACGTCTCCTGATGTACTGGCCTGTCTACTGGTAGCACCTCCATTCTCTGGACACTATGCTGACAGACACAGCAAACCTTCTTACCACAGCTGGCATTGATGTGCCATCCTGGATGAGCTGCACTACCTGAGCCACTTGTGGGGGTTGTAGACTCAGTTTCATGCTACCACTAGAGTGAAAGCACTGCCAGTATTCAAAATTGACCAAAACATCAGCCAGGAAGCATAGGAGCTGAGAAGTGGTCTGCAGAACCACTCCTTTATTGGGGGTGTCATGCTAATTGCCTATAATTTCCACCTGTTGTCTGTTCCATTTGCACAACAGCATGTGAAATTGATTGTCAATCACTATTGCTTCCTGAGTGGACAGTGTGATTTCACAGAAGTGTGATTGACTTGGAGTTACATTGTGTTGCTTAAGTGTTCCCTTAATTTTTTTTCAGCAGTGTATTTCCATCCACTTATGTGAAACTGGCCTAAGGCTGCATACACACTTCGCTTTTACATTACGGGTGCCGGATCCGGCTGAGGGAGGGGCAAGCGCTGAACTCCATTTACTTTAATGAGCTGACCAGAGTCAAACGGTGACTCTGGTCGGCTCATTTTTGACCCGTATCCGGATTTGTGACCGGACCTAAAACCGTAGTATACTAGTGTGAATGCAGCCTAACGCTAAGTTTCCACTTTTTTTTGTGTTTGTGTGTGGGTTTTTTTACCTGTGTTTTTGGAAAACTGTCACTGAGCCTAAAATCGCACAAAAACACGCAAAATAAGTGAAAAAAAAAACACAAAGTGCATTTGGCATTTCATAAATCCCTACTGACTTTCAGCTAACTGTCACGATGCCGGCTGGCGGGTAGTGGATCCTCTGTGCCAGAGAGGGATTGGCGTGGACCGTGCTAGTGGATCGGTTCTAAGTCACTACTGGTTTTCACCAGAGCCCGCCGCAAAGCGGGATGGTCTTGCTGCGGCGGTAGTGACCAGGTCGTATCCACTAGCAACGGCTCAACCTCTCTGGCTGCTGAAGATAGGCGCGGTACAAGGGAGTAGACAGAAGCAAGGTCGGACGTAGCAGAAGGTCGGGGCAGGCAGCAAGGATCGTAGTCAGGGGCAACGGCAGGAGGTCTGGAACACAGGCTAGGAACATACAAGGAACGCTTTCACTGGCACAATGGCAACAAGATCCGGCAGGGAAGTGCAGGGGAAGTGAGGTGATATAGGGAAGTGCACAGGTGAAGACACTAATTGGAATCACTGCGCCAATCAGCGGCGCAGTGGCCCTTTAAATCGCAAAGACCCGGCGCGCGCGCGCCCTAGGGAGCGGGGCCGCGCGCGCCGGGACAGGACCGAGGGAGAGCGAGTCAGGTACGGGAGCCGGGGTGCGCATCGCGAGCGGGCGCTACCCGCATCGCGAATCGCATCCCGGCTGGAAGCAGAATCGCAGCGCCCCGGGTCAGTGGATCTGACCGGAGCGCTGCAGCGGAGAGAGTGTAGCGAGCGCTCCGGGGAGGAGCGGGGACCCGGAGCGCTCGGCGTAACAGTACCCCCCCCCTTGGGTCTCCCCCTCTTTTTAGGGCCTGAGAACCTGAGGAGCAGACTTTTATCTAGGATGTTGTCCTCAGGTTCCCAGGATCTCTCTTCAGGACCACAACCCTCCCAGTCCACTAGAAAAAAAGTTTTCCCTCTGACCTTTTTAGAGGCTAAGATCTCTTTGAAAGAGAAGATGTCCGAGGAGCCGGAAACAGGAGTGGGAGGAACAGATTTGGGAGAAAAACGGTTGAGGATGAGTGGTTTAAGAAGAGAGACGTGAAAGGCATTAGGGATACGAAGAGAAGGAGGAAGAAGAAGTTTGTAAGAGACAGGATTAATTTGACACAAAATTTTGAAAGGACCAAGATAGCGTGGGCCCAACTTGTAGCTAGGGACACGGAAGCGGACATATTTAGCGGAGAGCCATACCTTGTCTCCAGGGGAAAAAACGGGAGGAGCTCTTCTTTTCTTATCCGCGAACCTCTTCATGCGTGATGAAGCCTGTAGGAGAGAATTTTGGGTCTCTCTCCATATAATGGAAAGGTCACGAGAAATTTCATCCACAGCGGGCAGACCAGAGGGCAAGGGGGTAGGGAGGGGGGGAAGAGGGTGACGGCCGTACACCACGAAAAATGGGGATTTGGAGGAAGATTCAGAGACTCTGAAGTTATACGAGAATTCGGCCCATGGAAGGAGATCTGCCCAGTCATCCTGGCGGGAGGAAACAAAATGTCGCAAATAATCACCCAAGACTTGGTTAATTCTTTCTACTTGTCCATTGGACTGGGGATGATATGCAGAAGAAAAATTTAATTTAATCTTGAGTTGTTTACAGAGAGCCCTCCAGAATTTAGACACGAATTGGACGCCTCTATCCGAGACGATCTGCGTAGGCAATCCGTGAAGACGAAAAATGTGTACAAAAAATTGTTTAGCCAACTGAGGCGCTGAAGGAAGACCAGGAAGAGGGATGAAATGTGCCATTTTGGAGAATCGATCAACGACCACCCAAATAACAGTGTTGCCACGGGAAGGGGGTAAATCAGTAATAAAATCCATACCAATCAGAGACCAAGGCTGTTCGGGGACAGGCAGGGGATGAAGAAAACCAGCGGGCTTCTGGCGAGGAGTCTTATCCCGGGCACAGATAGTGCAGGCTCGCACAAAGTCCACAACATCCGTCTCCAGAGTCGGCCACCAATAGAAGCGGGAGATGAGTTGCACAGATTTCTTGATGCCCACATGACCAGCGAGATGGGAGGAGTGACCCCATTTGAGGATTCCGAGGCGTTGGCGTGGAGAAACAAAGGTCTTTCCTGGAGGAGTTTGCCTGATGGAGGCTGGAGAAGTGGAGATCAGGCAGTCAGGTGGAATGATGTGTTGCGGAGAGAGTTCAACTTCTGAGGCATCCGAGGAACGAGAGAGAGCATCGGCCCTAATGTTCTTATCGGCAGGACGAAAGTGAATCTCAAAATTAAATCGGGCAAAGAACAGAGACCACCGGGCCTGGCGAGGATTCAGCAGTTGGGCAGACTGGAGGTAGGAGAGGTTCTTGTGGTCGGTGTAAATAATAACTGGAAATCTTGATCCCTCCAGCAGATGCCTCCATTCCTCAAGTGCTAATTTAATGGCTAGAAGCTCTCGATCCCCGATGGAGTAGTTCCTCTCCGCCGGAGAGAAGGTCCTAGAAAAAAAACCACAAGTGACAGCATGCCCGGAAGAATTTTTTTGTAAAAGAACAGCTCCAGCTCCCACTGAGGAGGCATCAACCTCCAATAGGAAGGGTTTGGAAGGGTCAGGTCTGGAGAGCACGGGAGCCGAAGAAAAGGCAGACTTGAGTCGTTTAAAGGCGTCTTCCGCTTGAGGAGGCCACGACTTGGGATCGGCATTTTTTTTGGTTAAAGCCACGATAGGAGCCACAACGGTAGAAAAATGTGGAATAAATTGCCTGTAATAATTGGCGAACCCCAAAAAGCGTTGGATAGCACGGAGTCCGGAGGGGCGTGGCCAATCTAAGACGGCAGAGAGTTTGTCTGGATCCATTTGTAGTCCCTGGCCAGAGACCAAATATCCTAGAAAAGGAAGAGATTGGCATTCAAACAGACATTTCTCAATTTTGGCATAGAGTTGATTGTCACGAAGTCTCTGAAGAACCATACGGACATGCTGGCGGTGTTCTTCTAGATTGGCAGAGAAAATTAGGATATCGTCCAGATATACAACAACACAGGAGTATAGCAGATCACGAAAAATTTCATTGACAAAGTCTTGGAAGACAGCAGGGGCGTTGCACAGGCCAAAGGGCATGACCAGATACTCAAAGTGTCCATCTCTGGTGTTAAACGCCGTTTTCCACTCATCCCCCTCTCTGATGCGGATGAGGTTATAGGCGCCTCTTAAGTCCAATTTAGTAAAGATGTGGGCACCTTGGAGGCGATCAAAGAGTTCAGAGATGAGGGGTAGGGGGTAGCGGTTCTTAACCGTGATTTTATTAAGACCGCGGTAGTCAATGCAAGGACGTAGGGAGCCATCTTTTTTGGACACAAAGAAAAATCCAGCTCCGGCAGGAGAGGAGGATTTACGGATAAAGCCCTTTTTTAAATTTTCCTGGACATACTCAGACATGGCAAGAGTCTCTGGGGCAGAGAGAGGATAAATTCTGCCCCGGGGTGGAGTAGTACCCGGGAGGAGGTCGATAGGGCAATCATAAGGCCTGTGAGGAGGTAGAGTCTCAGCTTGTTTTTTGCAGAAAACATCCGCGAAGTCCATATAGGCCTTAGGGAGACCGGTTACTGAGGGAACCACAGAGTCACGGCAAGGGTTACTGGGAACCGGTCTTAGACAGTCCTTGGAACAAGAGGGCCCCCAACTCTTGATCTCCCCAGTGGACCAATCCAGGGTTGGGGAATGGAGTTGAAGCCAGGGAAGTCCAAGGAGAATTTCCGAGGTGCAATTGGGGAGGACCAAAAGTTCAATCCTCTCGTGATGAGATCCGATGCTCATTAGAAGGGGCTCCGTGCGGAAGCGTATGGTACAGTCCAATCTTTCATTGTTTACACAATTGATGTAAAGGGGTCTGGCGAGACTGGTCACTGGGATGTTGAACCTGTTGACGAGAGAGGCCAAAATAAAATTTCCTGCAGATCCAGAGTCCAAGAAGGCCACGGTAGAGAAGGAGAAGGCAGAGGCAGACATCCGCACAGGCACAGTAAGACGTGGAGAAGCAGAGTAGACATCAAGGACTGTCTCACCTTTGTGCGGAGTCAGCGTACGTCTTTCCAGGCGGGGAGGACGGATAGGACAATCCCTCAGGAAGTGTTCGGTACTAGCACAGTACAGGCAGAGGTTCTCCATGCGGCGTCGTGTCCTCTCTTGAGGTGTCAGGCGAGACCGGTCGACCTGCATAGCCTCCACGGCGGGAGGCACAGGAACAGATTGCAGGGGACCAGAGGAGAGAGGAGCCGAGGAGAAGAAACGCCTCGTGCGAACAGAGTCCATATCTTGGCGGAGCTCCTGACGCCTTTCGGAAAAACGCATGTCAATGCGAGTGGCTAGGTGAATAAGTTCATGTAGATTAGCAGGAATTTCTCGTGCGGCCAGAACATCTTTAATGTTGCTGGATAGGCCTTTTTTAAAGGTCGCGCAGAGGGCCTCATTATTCCAGGACAATTCAGAAGCAAGAGTACGGAATTGTACGGCATACTCGCCAACGGAAGAATTACCCTGGACCAGGTTCAACAGGGCAGTCTCAGCAGAAGAGGCTCGGGCAGGTTCCTCAAAGACACTTCGGATTTCCGAGAAGAAGGAGTGTACAGAGGCAGTGACGGGGTCATTGCGGTCCCAGAGCGGTGTGGCCCATGACAGGGCTTTTCCGGACAGAAGGCTGACTACGAAAGCCACCTTAGACCTTTCAGTGGGAAACAGGTCCGACATCATCTCCAGATGCAGGGAACATTGGGAAAGAAAGCCACGGCAACACTTAGAGTCCCCATCAAATTTATCCGGCAAGGATAGGCGTAGCCCAGGAGCGGCCACTCGCTGCGGAGGAGGTGCAGGAGCTGGCGGAGGAGATGACTGCTGAAGCTGTGGTAGTAACTGTTGTAGCATAATGGTCAGTTGAGACAGCTGTTGGCCTTGTTGCGCTATCTGTTGTGACTGCTGGGCGACCACCGTGGTGAGGTCAGCGACAACTGGCAGAGGAACTTCAGCGGGATCCATGGCCGGATCTACTGTCACGATGCCGGCTGGCGGGTAGTGGATCCTCTGTGCCAGAGAGGGATTGGCGTGGACCGTGCTAGTGGATCGGTTCTAAGTCACTACTGGTTTTCACCAGAGCCCGCCGCAAAGCGGGATGGTCTTGCTGCGGCGGTAGTGACCAGGTCGTATCCACTAGCAACGGCTCAACCTCTCTGGCTGCTGAAGATAGGCGCGGTACAAGGGAGTAGACAGAAGCAAGGTCGGACGTAGCAGAAGGTCGGGGCAGGCAGCAAGGATCGTAGTCAGGGGCAACGGCAGGAGGTCTGGAACACAGGCTAGGAACATACAAGGAACGCTTTCACTGGCACAATGGCAACAAGATCCGGCAGGGAAGTGCAGGGGAAGTGAGGTGATATAGGGAAGTGCACAGGTGAAGACACTAATTGGAATCACTGCGCCAATCAGCGGCGCAGTGGCCCTTTAAATCGCAAAGACCCGGCGCGCGCGCGCCCTAGGGAGCGGGGCCGCGCGCGCCGGGACAGGACCGAGGGAGAGCGAGTCAGGTACGGGAGCCGGGGTGCGCATCGCGAGCGGGCGCTACCCGCATCGCGAATCGCATCCCGGCTGGAAGCAGAATCGCAGCGCCCCGGGTCAGTGGATCTGACCGGAGCGCTGCAGCGGAGAGAGTGTAGCGAGCGCTCCGGGGAGGAGCGGGGACCCGGAGCGCTCGGCGTAACACTAACATTTGGTTGCAGAGTTTTTAACAACAAAAAAAGTGTAGCCTAATTCTGGTGTCCTGCAAAGCATTTTTATTTTATTTTTTGGGGGAAATCTGCGCAGTGTAAATGTAGCGTTAAGTGCTCTACTTAGATAACTCTATCCGTAGACTTTGAATAACACTACTCACACCTGACCATCACTCTTGGGATCCCATTTTAGAGATTGGTGGGGTTCCAAACTGTGTGGCCCCCAACAATCAGACATTTATCACCAAACCTGTGGATAGGAGATACCCCTTTCAGTGAGTTACAGTTTGGCAGGTGCACCATTTCTTAAAAGAACAGCCTATAAAGATTTCAGGACTTAAAGGGGTACTCCGGTGGAAAACTTTTTTTTTATTTTTTTTTTAAATCAACTGGTGCCGGAAAGTTAAACAGATTTGTAAATTACTTCTTAATCCTTCCTATACTTATTAGCTGCTGAATGCTACAGTTGAAATTCTTTTATTTTTGGAACACAGAGGTCTCTGCATACATCATGACCACAGTGCTCTCTGCTGACATCTCTGTCCATTTTAAGAACTGTCCAGTGTAGGAGAAAATCCCCATAGCAAACATTCTTTCAAAAAGTGTAGTGTTCAGCAGCTAATAAGTACTGGAAGGATTAAGATTTTTTAATAGAAGTAATTTACAAATCTTTTTAACTTTCTGGCACCAGTTGATTTAAAAAAAAAAAAAGTTTTCCACCGGAGTACCCCTTTAAGACCCTATTCACCTGATCAATGAGAATAACAGTGATAAGCAGCACACATAAACCGTGCTGACTTAAATGGGGTCCATTGTATTCCCCGTCCTGCATGCTGTGTGACAGATTCCGCAATGTCATTATTTTCATTATTCTCCTACAGCGGGGCAGAACAATGGGAAGCGTAGTGCAGATGTGAACAAGCCCTTAATTGTGTGCCGTTTCAATTCACTTCTTTGCAGAGTGGGAACATAACAATCATTGTTAGCAGAGAATAACATAATTAGTGCTTATCAGCAAGCGGCATATTAGTAACATGGTCATGAAATTACATGCACTCTACGTGTTAATCTGACGCATAGTAACACCTTCTCTGCTGGAGGAGAAAAAAAGGGTTCTCTTTGGTCACATCTCTCTTAAATGAATCTGTTCATTTTATAAGCAGTAAGTGTAACTCTCATTTAAAAAAAACTTCTGATATGTTACAATGACATATACATTTTTATCAGTAAAACGTCTAGGTGCTGTGATCCCCACAGATCTCTAAAATTGTTGGGCGCCAAAAAAAAAAAAAAAAAAAGGATGCAGTAGTGATGAAAAAATATGTATTTAACAAAATTTATATTTTTTGTAACAAAATTTTTATAAATTTTTAAACAGTGCTCAATTTATGTGTGCGGGTAGGGCACTAAAAATGGAGCAGACAATAATAAAAATGTTGTGAGTGTGTTTCACTTTTTTCTTTATTTTTTATCTTTTTTAGATAGTACTACTACACCCAGCATGGAACACACTGTTCTATGATGGGAGTAGTAGTTTCTGTACTAATAGACGGTGTCACTCCTGACACCCGATGCAATTGTCCATAATATAGCAGAGATGCGGAGCGGCTCTATACAGCGCTCGTATCTCTGCACTATACTCCGAGCCCGCCAGTGATGTGAATAGAAATTCACCTCACTTATTGGGGATTGGCCAGATGGTGGCAGCAAATCCCCACTCTCAGCGGGAAATATGAATGAGTGAGTGGCTGTCCGAAGTACAGAGCAGAGATGCGAGCACAGGAGAAAGACGCTCCGCATCTCAGGGATGAAGGATGAAGGACGATCGCAGCGGGTGTCAGGAGTGACACCAGCAGTGATCTGTCCTTAACTGGAGGTACTACTGCTCCAAACATGGAGCACATTCTGCTCCATACTGGGAGCTGTAGTACCTGCATTAATGGAGAGATTGCAGCAAGTGTCACTTCTGACACCTGTTGCGATCTGTCTATTAATGCAGGTACTACAGCCCCCAGCATGGAGCAGAGTGTGCTCCATGTTGGGAGTAGTAGTACCTGCAGTTAAGGAAGGATCACAGCGGATGTCACTCCTGACACTCACTGTGATCCTCCTGTATGTATAGATGCGGGCAGCCGGCCACTCTTCTATGGTCCCCTGCACTGACATATATATACACCTATTAATTTTTCCCACAGAGAGTTGTGATTGACTGTAACCATCTGGCCAATCACAGCTCTCAGCGGGAAATATGAATAGGTGTATATATATATATATATATATATATATATATATATATGTCAGTGCAGGGGACCTTAGAACAGTGGCTGGCCACCCGCATCTATACATTATACAAGAGGATTACAATGGGTGTCAGAAATGACACCTGGGAGGATCTGTCAATTAGTACAGGTACTAATACTCCCATTATGGAACAGTGTTTTCCATGCTGGGAGTAGTAGTACTACCTATAAAATGTAAAAAAATAAAGAAAAAAAAGGGAAAAACACACACATTGTTGGCTGCCCTACCCGCACACATAAATTGATCCCTGTTTAAAAATTTTTAAAAATGTCATTATAAAAAAGATACATTTCGTTAAATACAATTTTTTCCATCACTACTGTATCTTTTTTATATATTTTTTTTTTAATGGTACCCTCCCTACAAAAAAAAAAAAAAAAAGGTATATCCATCACTTTTTTGGATCGCTAAAAAAGAAAAGAACTACACAACTTTCTCTGTAGTATACAGCAGCTGATAAGTACTGGAAGGGTTAAGATTTTTAAATAGAAGTAATTTACAAATCTGTTTAACTTTTTGGCACCAATTGATTGTTTTCAATTTTTTTGTTTTTCACTGGCATACCCCTTTCTCTTTAACCCCTTGAGGACACAGCCCATTTTGGCCTTAAAGGGGTACTCCGGTGGAAAATATTTATTTTTTAAATCAACTGGCGTCAGAAGGTTAAACAGATTTGTAAATTACTTCTATTAAAAAATCTTTACCCTTTCAGTACTTTTTAGCATCTGTATGCTACAGAGGAAATTCTTTTCTTTCTGAATTAATTTTTTGTCTTGTCCACAGTGCTCTCTGCTGACACCTGATGCCCGTATAAGGAACTATCCAGAGCAGGAGAAAATCCCCATAGCAAACCTATGCTGCTCTGGGCAGTTCCTGACATGGACAGAGGTGTCAGCAGAGAGCACTGTGGACAAGACAAAAAAGAAATAAAATAAAAAAAGAATCTCTGTAGCATACAGCTGCTAAAAAGTACTGGAAGGGTAAAGATAATTTTAATAGAAGTAATTTACAAATCTGTTTAACTTTCTGGTATCAGTTCATTTAAAAAAAAAGTTTTCCACCGAAGTACCCCTTTAAGAACACAGGAAATTTTATTTTTGCATTTTCGTTTTTTTTCTCCTCGCATTCTAAAAATCATAACTCTTTTATATTTCCATCCACAGACCCATATGAGGGCTTATTTTTTGCGCGACCAATTGTACTTCTATTTTACCATAAAATGTATGGCAAAACAAAAAAAAAAGCATTTTTGCAATTCTGGAAGGTTTCATTTTCACGCTGTAAACTTTATAGTAAAAATGGCATGTTTTCTTTATTCTGTGGGTTAATATGATTAAAATTATTATACCCATGATTAGATACTTTTCTATTATTGTACTGCTTTAAAAAAACAGCTTTTTACAAAAAAAAGTACGCTTAAAATTGCCCTATTTCAATTTTTTTCTCAAAATATTTTGTATACGGGGATGTATGAGGGCTAATTTTTGCGCCATGATCTGTAGTTTTTATTGGTACCACGATTGAATATATGTTATATAGTATTAGTTTTTAATAAAGACATTTTTAAATATGATGTACAGGGTCATTATCATTATATCTTATATTTTCAGATATTTACACATGCAGCGATACCAAATATGTTTATTAATAATTTTTTTACACTTTTTGGGGTAAAATGGGAAAAAGGGGCAATTTCATTTTTGACATTTCTTTAAAACTTTTTTTTACTATTTTTTTTATCACTTTTTATATCCCCACTGGGGACTATTTTTTGTAATCTTTCCATTGCAGATACTGATTAGTGTTATCGGGGATCTACGTCTCTGGTCTGCTGGAAAGCAGACCAGAGAAGAAGACGCAGGGAGGACAGACGGAGGCAGGTGAGGGGACCCCTGTCCACCACGATGTATATTTACATCCTATGTCATTAAGGGGTTAAGGCCACAAGCCCTGGTCGGACTGGGGGCCTGGTGACCCAGGCTTACAGCGGTCAGTTTGGGATATCAACTCTGTGATCAGGCTGGGACTTGCTTGTGTGAATACAGCCTGAGGGTATGTTGACACGAGCGGATTTACAGCGTATTTTACGCTGCGGATCCGCTGGTGAAGGCCCGCTCTATGCTGTCTTTACATGTGCCTGCTCATAGCGGCAATACGCCGTGACGAGCAGACACCCTGCAGCGATGTGCGCGGCGTACTCGAACATCGCGGCCGCTCTCCCTGCTCTGAGCTAGGCAGAGAGCTCCTGCGATGTGCGAGAATACTGCGACTCGCACATCGCAGTGTGTCTGCCTGTAGCGGCGTATTGCTGCTATGAGCAGGCACATGTAAAGACAGCATAGAGCTGGGTTTCCCCAGCGGATCTGCAGCGAAATCTGCTGTGAAAATCCGCTCGTGTGAACGTACCCTGAGAGTGCTTCACACATCCTGATCGTCTGCGGGTTTCCTGCTGTAGGTTTAAGCCATGTCGGGTTTTCTGTAGTGGAAAATATTCAGCAGGCTCCAATGAAGTAATCTGCTATGGATTTTCAGATTTGGAAAATTTACTGGGACTTAAAGGGGCGCTCAAGCAAATCACGGGGTTTGTTGAGTAGACCATGACTGAAGCCCGTCTCCAAGGGTGGGGCCCAGAGCATGCCAAGGACGGATGAGTATCTGTGGATAGGGGATACATTTTATTTCCCCGACGTCTCCCATTAAACCCGCAGTGGGAAACTTACAGAGGATCAGGACATGTGAACATCCCCAAAGGGTAGGGTCACACGTAGCGTATATGCTGTGTATTTCACACTGCAGGAAATCTGCTGGGCAGCGGAAAATACACAGCATAGTTTGAGCAGACACAAAGGGCTTCCCCGCCGCAGCTCTGTGTGCGCAGTAAGGTTTGAAGGCAGGCTCAGCACCTCGGCCACTGTGATGTGAGTCTGCCTCCAAACCCCACTGGACACACAAGGCCGCAGTGGGGAAGCCCTGTGTGTCCGCTCATAGCAAAATACGGTGCATATTTCCCATTGCCCTGTGGATTTCCTGCAGCGTGAAATATACAGCATATACGCTACATGTGACCCTACCCTGTATGCATTTGGCTTGCCTCTTAGTTTAATGTCAGATATTTTTTTTTATTTTTTTTTTTTGAATCGACAGGTACACTTTTACCAGTATCATTTGAACACATATTGCCATGGCTTTTGTTTTATCTCAGTAATAATACAGAACAAGTGTGGTAGTAAGGCATACTTTTCTTATACATATCCTATATACTTGCAAGTGGTAAGCTAAATCTATTTACATATCTTGAAACATGAATACTTCAGAAAATGTATCAAAACCTGTGCAGAGAAAAAGTTAACCAGTTTCCCATAGCAAATAATCAGATTGCTTCTTTCATTTTTCAGAGGCCTTGTTAAAAACTAAGCAAGCAATCTGATTGGTTGTTATGGGTAACTGCTTTACTATTCCTCTGCACAGGGTTTGATAAATCTTCTGCAATATCTTTATAGCTGCAATTCTCCAGAAAAGAAAGTGTTACATGCAATGAAAGGGTTAAAAAACAGGCTGTGGGGAAAGGGGAGTGGGTAAGAAAAAGGAACCCCCACAGCTGTATCTGTCTTTATCAGGGGACCCATCATACCAAACACAAGCTGAGCATCATGGTACATAGAGGGTATATCTGCCTGCATATATGACTGATTGATTTATTAACTCAGCAAAATGTTGCATTTCTAACCTTTGTGCCAGACTAGCTGAAATATGTGTCCTGCTGGTTTATATTTGTTATAAAGTAACCATTTGTAGCCAGATGTTACTGTAGAGTCTATAGTGCATTAAACTTGCTACATACAAAATGTTTTTAATTTTTTGATTAGTCTTTTTTTTTTTTTTAAATGGGTGTTTCTCCCATGGGCTTCTCTAAAGGGTTTAATAATGGCAGAAAATTGCTTATTTTAAGGGTAACAAGATGATAAAACAAAACAAAACAAAGAAACATTAAAAACACACTATAACTGTAATGTCAATTTATTTCTGTTTTGCGTTTTTCTACTTCCTGGGTCCTGTTCAGACATTAGGTTTGTGTCTGAACAGTTTCTGTGTTAATTCTCCCTGGCATGGGAAGAGTTAACCTTCCTGACTTCATCACTGGGAGGATATTTAAGGCCTCTTCAGGTGCTGTTCTTGGCTGGTTAGTAGAACCTGTACTCTGACCATGTCTTGTTTATGATGCACCTTAGCTTTTGTCTGTTTGAGCACATATCCTGAGTTTTAACCATGGTTATCTGTCCTGTTTGATATCTAGATTTTATCTAGCCTTATTTGAGTACTTTGTTGGATTTTAGTATTCTTGTATGGTAAGTTCTGCATATGCTTTGTGTTTCCTGAGTCTGTATTCACACTGTGCATTTTGTCAGTCCTGTTTTGTCTTTCTTTGATCCTGGATCTCCTAGGATAAAATTACTGAGCGTGCGCTAATCCGTCTATCTAGGAGGTAGTTAGTCTTGTGTCTGTACCTGTGCTTGCTTGTATTTAGGATTTTTGTTTCCTCCTAGGCTAGTATCTTGATCGCTCGGTGGGGAGTGCCCGCTGGCTAGGAGCCTTTTTGGCTTTGGTATTGATGTCCCTCCATGATTTGAGTGGGGTGTCTAGTGTGTTCCTTGTTTTGAGTCCAGTGTGAACAGTGCTCTTGATTTCCTGACCTGTTAGTATGCTATATCTTGCCTTGTTTGTATTCATATATCTGTTTGTTGGTTATTGTATTCCCGTTATGTTCCTGACTTGTTCCCCGACTTTGTACAGTTCCGTTTGTAGCTGGACCAGCTCCAAGTTGTCTTGGGGACCGTTTAGAGCTCACTACTCCCAGCTGTCACCCCCCCCCCCGTTCATGACAATAACTCATGGTGTTTTCAACAATCCTGAACAAAAGGCTAAAACAGAACTATGGGGGGAATTTATCTAAATTTGTGTGGAGGAAAAGTTTACCAGTTGCCAATAGCAACCAATAGGAGTGTTACTTTTCAGAGGCCTTTTAAAAAATGAAAGATGCAATAAATCTCCACCTTATGGTCTATTCACACGGCAGAATGTCAGCACATTTGCACCAATTACGCTTCAGCATTCATTTGGGTGGTTTCTGGCTTGTGCAGATTTTGCGAGGAATCCGTGTGGAATCCATGCGGAATCTGCATACGGAAATTCAGAAGTGTGAATGGGAGTGCGGAATCCCATAGTTGTCTATTGGGTTATTTGAGGCAGAATCTGTGTGGAATTCCGCATGTGGAAATTCTGCCATGTGAATAGACCCTTAGTGTGAAGAAGGCCTTATTGTGTACCTGTTCAGTGACTATAAAGGGTGGTGTCAAATAGCGATATTTAGTGAATATATGGACACATATTCGTCCTATGTTTGCGAAATACGCATATTCGTTCTCTTTTTTTTTTTTTCCATGCGAAAGTTCGTTATGAAATATGCATAGTGCGCATGCGCATTTACATATTTTACCTAAAAGAAGGGAGGGATCAGTGTCCTCTTACTGAAAGTGCCGATATTCACATATTTGCATATATTCGCAAAAAAAAAAACACGAATATTCGTCATTACAAATATATTTGTATATTGCTGTTTGCCATTGCTTACAATGACTTTGCTTATGGGTACTACTTGTTTGTTCGATGCCGCCCAGGACTATATCCTAGATCCAGATGGATTATCTCCTTTCTCCACCTCTTCCTCTTCCTTCTACTTCTTTCCCCTTCCCTCTGTTCTACCTTTTTCCTCTTTTTGTTCGCTTCCTTCTTCTCTTCCCCTTTTCTACTTCCCTTCCTCTTTCCCTTCTTTTTCCCTATTTCTTTCTTCTTTTCTCCCTTTTCTTTTTGGCTACTTGTTTCTGCAGGTTGTTGGAGATCGAAGTTGGACTTTCCTATTCTAACTGTCCTTGAGGCTGGATGCGGTCTGGACTAATGTGTCCCATATATCCCTGACCAAGGGAGGAAGTAGGATGAGTCGTGGATGTAGGCGATTTGTTTTTCCACTACATAGGCGTTTTGTATGTTTTTGTTTGTTATTTCCCTATGTTTGTACAGGTGCTTAACCATACTTTCTTCTGTGTCACAACCTTGGCCAAATGAGTGGGGCTTCCACCCTCTTGGATGGACTGGGGGTTTTATCGGCTCCTTTCCCCCTATGCCAGCACTGATGCATTTTCTCACACAGCATTATGTGTAAGCTAATTTCCCATAAAGCGCTTTAATTTGCCTGGCAAACGGGAAATGCATTTAAGGATTATGCTCGCATACACCCAGATATTATATGCATACAGGAGTCCCATTTTACAAAGATATCTTACCCTAAATTCTTCCATAGATTCTATAGACGTGCCTATATGTCCTTTCATGTTTAAAATGTAGGGGGGGTTTGACTCTTTTGCATAACTCGCTACCGTATGAGATCACAGAGATAATCATTGATACTGAGGTAGATACCTGATCTTTTTGGGTACCATGAATGAAAGAGTACTCTGCCTTGTTAATTCATATGCTCCTACTGATGTGCCTATTCTATAGTACTATGGGTGCTAAACTTGCATGCCTGACCTATCATACCCAGATTTGAGCATGAGATTTTAACCTTGTATTTAATGATAAACTTGATCGTTGCCTCTAACGATGCCCCGTTCCGTATATCCGGGACTAAACATAGTATGGTAAAGAAGCTGTTCATGGATAATAGTTTAGCTGACATTTGGTGAGAGCATAATGGGTCGGCTAGAGGTTATTCCTACTATTCCCCTGTCCAGCGACATTTCAACAAGATTGATTAGGTTCTAGTTAATACTCTTTTGTTACCTAGCATACTTTATGCTCGACATTCTTCCCTCTCTATGTACTTTAGGGAATGTCATCAATTCCTCTTCCAACTCTTTCTTCTGTAGCTTTAGAGGGTTTGAAAGCCCCCATCACTCCTGAAGAGGTTTCGGTGGCTGTCGCACATTTGAAATTAGGGAAGTCTCCAGGGCCCGATGGTTTTTCTGCAGCTTATTATAAGAAATGTAGTCCTTTTCTTTTGCCTCATCTCTCGGCTCATTGCAATGCCCTTATAACTGACTCTCCACTCCCGACTGAGTTCCTTGATGCCCTTATAACTGTCATCCTGAATCATCTGCATACGGTAAACTATAGACTAATAGCTCTACTTAATATTGATGCTTAGCTCCTCTCTTCAATTCTGGCTGCTCGCCTTAACAAATTTCTTCCTGGCTTGATACACATGGACCAAGTGGGGTTTATCCAGGGGCGTCAGGTGCCAGATAATATACGTAAGATCTTAAATCCGGTCCAGTGGTCCAATAACATCGAGTCACTTATGGTAGGTTTAGCCTTGAATATAGAAAAGGATTTTTTGATAGCATATCTTGGCCCTATTTGTTTGTGGTCCTGTCCAAATTTGGTATCTCTGGACCCTTTTGAATGGGTGCCGAAACATCTCTATTTAAACGAAGAATGTCGGGCACCAGATATGCAGATAAAACTTGCTTTATTAATGCTTGCAAGGAGTCACAATACAGACCCGGAACATCTGACGCGTTTCGCACCGTCAGGTGCTTAATTGTAGACTGAGTCTGAGTTTGTAAGGTGAAGCCAGGGCGGGACCGGCGGGTCCAATAGCACAGGGGTGCAATAGTGGTCGGAAGTTGTGGAGCAGACAAGCGCAGCTCTATTTCTCAACATCTCTATTTAGCAATGACTGCATATTTGAAGCTACAGACCACATTTCCCCAGCCGATACCTATATTGAGGAGCACTCGGCAGAGGTGTCCCCTTTAATGATGAAGCTCCTGGCAGCGCTTTTTAGGGGTAATCCAGATATCAAGGGGGTGACAGTGGGATCCTCAGAATACAAATGTAACCTCTTTGTTGATGATCTACTACTTACCCTATTACTTATCACTAACCCTCTTGTTTCTCTTCCCAATCTCTCTCAGTTGCTAGATATTTTGCACAATTAGCGGGACTTTGAGTTAATGCCACAAAATCTGAAGCCTTGTACTGCAATGTCCCCACATTGGTCCAGAACCTCATTTCTCTTAACTTTGGGTATCAGAATTCCTCAACTGGCCTGCCCAATCTGGGGGTTAAGCTCACAACTTCCTGGCCCACTCTATGTTGCTAATTAAACGTAATTATATCACGCCATAAAAGCAGGCCTCCAGAGGTGGCACCTCCCTAACGTTTCCTGGGTGGATAAGATTGATGTTATCAATATGTTGGTTTTACCCCGTCTGTTATACATATTCTGCTCTCTCCCCTTCCCAGTGCCCAAAAGAGATTTATTATCCTTACAGAAAGATATCTTTGCTTACATCTGGGTGCATAGACACTCGCGCATTGGTAGGTCGGTTGTGTACAATAACAAGAGAGCGGGTCTCTGTCCCAAACCTATTAAAATATTATAACGCAGCTAGATTGGCACATCTTGCCCTGATCCATGCCAAGAGCGGGGCTCCAAGGTAGGTGGGCCTGGAGGAATCCTTGTTATCCCCTTATTCTGTTTCTGCTCTTATGTGGTCTATTTGCTTGGTTTCTTCCCTGCTCCCCTCTTCTGCTCAGGTGACTCTTTATTCCCTCTCTCTCTGACCACAAGTATGATTCAAATTTTCTTTGCAGCCTTTACTCTCTCCTCTTCTACCCTTCCTTAGTAATCCTCTCTTCTTTCCTGTTGTCTCTTCTGTTTCCTTCCAATGGCACCTCTGGCATAACCAAGATGCATGACTTCCTACAAGGCAAGTCTCTTCTTTCTTTTGAGGCCCTTAGGTCGCATCATGACCTCCCCACTAGGGAACATTTTAGGGCACATCAAATATTGTCATATTATGCCTCACAGGCCCAGAGGGGTTTTCAGGTAGTTCCCAAATTTTTCGAGGCTTATGTGATATACACCCCAGACATACCTGGTTGCTATCTATTCTGTATGGTCACATTAATGCTCCACCTAAGGATGTGAAGCTTAAATTTATGTTGGATTGGGAAAGGAACTTACACTCCACCCTTTCTTTGGGGCAGTGGCGGGAGGGCTGTACTGTCATAAGCAAGGGCAGCTGGCAGGTTTCTCTCGCAGAAACGTCCCTTAAGATATTGCATAGGGTGTACCTGCGAGACACGCTATCTATCTGACTGCTTTCCCCATTGTGTTTCCGTGGTTGTGGTTCCAGAGACACTATGCACCAAGTTTGATGGAGTTGTCTGGTGGCTGTCGACTTTTGAAGGCAGGTTCTTGATCTGCTTTCTTCAGTCTTGAACTGTCACATTCTGAGGACTCCTGCATACTATCTCTTGGAATATCAGCCGAGTTGGATGCCTTTCCATGTTTTTAAAATGTCCCAATATATATTGCTAGCTGCCTGCATTTATGTGGCTTTTCAATGGATGCAGTTATTATTAGTGTACCACAGGGTAATAGACCGAGTGAACACCATCATGCTAAATAGAAGCTGTCGGCTATACGTGACGACACAGTCGATCGCTTCAATGTTGTCTGGTAACCCTGGCTATTTTCACCCCACTGCCCCAATATGCAACACTGTATGTCATTGTTTTCAATATGGTTATCTGTGGGGGGGGGGGGGGGAGAAATACGTTTCATTTCATGTTTTTGCTTATTTCTTGTAACCCCTTACTGTACAATTTGACATCTGCTTTAAAGTGTACCTGTCATTACCAAAAACTTTTTAGATAATGTAGGAAATAACATTATATGTATATTGGTAATATACACTGGTTAAGAATGTGTATATTTTTGTCAATTCAGCTGTTGCCTGTTTCTCTCTGTGAGGAGACCAAATAGAGGATGTGTGAGTGGACAAGCAGTACTCTGTGCTGTGCGAACAAGCAGGGCTCTGTGCAGTGAGGACAAGCAGGGCTCTGTGCAGTGAGGACAAGCAGGGCTCTGTGCAGTGAGGACAAGCAGGGCTCTGTGCAGTGAGGACAAGCAGGGCTCTGTGCAGTGAGGACGAGCAGGGCTCTGTGCACTGAGGACGAGCAGGGCTCTGTGCACTGAGGACGAGCAGGGCTCTGTGCACTGAGGACGAGCAGGGCTCTGTGCACTGAGGACGAGCAGGGCTCTGTGCACTGAGGACGAGCAGGGCTCTGTGCACTGAGGACGAGCAGGGCTCTGTACACTGAGGACAAGCAGGGCTCTGTACACTGAGGACAAGCAGGGATCTGTGTACTGAGGACAAGCAGGGTTCTGTGCAGTGAAGATAAGCACTGAGGCTCTGTGATACACCCCCGGCTCACACAGCGGGATGATTGACAAGCCAGAAAACAAGAAGAGTTCTACTTCTCCTCCTCATAGAGAGACACAGGCAATAGCTGCAGGGACAGCATGTTTTCACCCAAAAATATACAAATTTTTTAACCAATGTATATTACAAATATACATATAATGGCATTATCTACATTATATAAAAAGTTTTTGCTAATGACAGGTACACTTTAATGATGCCGGTATTCTTTATTCCGCATTGTACCTGTTTTTTTATTGAACATGTTCAGGTCTATGGACCTTGTTTCTTACTGTTATGTTGGCTATGTCATGTAAGCTTAGGCTGTGCTATCAATAAAGCTTCATGGTTTGATGGTTAAAATTGCTGTGGTCGATGCTTGGCTTTTTTGTGCCATGGGCGATGTTAGTTGGGAGTCAATAGGAAGATATGAAATGCTATACCTACAATGCTTTCCTGTTTATGGAGTTTTTTTCTTCCTTGAGTGATGTTTTATGGTTCAGATGCAGTTTTTTGAACCCTAGCAAAAATGTATGCTTATGCATGTGTGTTCCCCCCCCCCCCCCCCCCCTAGAAATCATAGATTCACATGATCAAAGAATTATAGAACTTGTAATGATAAAACCTAGGTAAGAAATACAATGAAAAATGCATAAATACATACTAATTTAGGAACAATAATACAAAAGCTGCCTCACGGAGGAAGATATAAAAAGTGCAGTTTTTTGTGACAGTTTTTTTTTCAAGGCAAAAAAAAAAATGCCATGCAAAAAGTATGCCTGAAGGAAGCCTAAAGTAATAATCTAGCCAGTAAAAATGAATGGCCTGTACTCCATATTAGATCTAAGGGGAACCAACTCCCAGCACCCCCACTCATCAACTGTGTGGAGAAATCTCTTGTACATCACTGGTTGCAGTAATGTCCCAATTCAGACTGGATTGGTTGAGCGGCAAAGTGACGTATTGAGTGCTGGCATCAGGAAGACGACCAATGCCAGGGCTCAATACGTCACATTGCTGCTCCACCAATCAGAACCAAGAAGAGAAGTGCATTAGGGACTGCAGCAGGACAATGAAGGAACTGGGGGGAGCAGTAGGAGGTAAGTAGAGGTTTTGCTTGTTTATTTAAATAAAAGGCAGAATGGGAATGTTGCTAAAAATCTAAACCAAACACCCGATCCGGGAGTACTACTTGTTAAGGGTTCTACAATAATGGTAAGTATATTATCTTCAAATAAGGTTACACTTTGATGTAAATGAAACTTTAAAGCAACTTTATAAAATACTTGCTATAAAAATCTGGAATGTCTGCTCAAGGCATTTGTTTATACGCAATATAACTTCCAAACTAACAGGGGAAAAGAGGCATAGCTTCTGGGCCTCAATGCCAAATCAGTAACTGAACTCCTAAATTCCATGTGCCCCTTCTAGAGTGTCTTCTTATAAGGACAGTTTCACATAAGCTTAAACATAAGCATAAACTTATACTAAAACACAGGGTACATTACATGTGCAGGATCTGCTGTGTTCAATAATTTAGTTACATTGTTATTTGCAGCATTAAGTCTGCAGCAGATCCTTATATATTCTGCAGCAGCGTATAAACATCAAAATCTGCAGCATATCCGTCTCATGTGTAAGCTCTGTGAGGACGCTGAAAGGTCACCTGTCTAAATATGTTGGTGGAATAAACGTTCCGCTAAGTGCTGTGGTAATCTTCCGTGCGTATGAATTGTGGACCCCTGACTACAAGGGTCTAATCCTGCATGCACCTGGCTATCTATATTGGATGTGCTCCTTCCCTGCAGTGATATATATGTGAGATGTGAGACTTTAGTACTCTTTGGATCTTTGATCTACTTTATTATTCTGTGCAGCATATGGCAGGGTTCTCCAATGGTGGTTAGGTGGTGTGAAAATGGAGCATTTGAAAGAAGCATGGAAATAAAGTGATTCTTACCGGCTCCCCTTTCTCCCCATGTTCACCTTTCTGCCCAGGAGCGCCCTTTGAAGATATGGAAAGGAAAAAAAAAACATAGATCAACAGACAGGTTGTTAAAGGGAATCATGATATACTTGTCACTGAAGTTCCCACTAGAGGTGGCTACTATTCGCATCATAGACCGCAGGTCCTGGCTGTTTTATTAAAGGGGTTATCCAGGGAAATTTTTTTTTTTACATATCAACTGGCTCCAGAAAGTTAAACAGATTTGTAAATTACTTCTATTAAACAATCTTAATCCTTTCAGTACTTATGAGCTGCTGAAGTTGAGTTCTTCTTTTCTGTCTAAGTGCTCTCTGATGACTCGTGTCTCGGGAACCGCCCAGTTTAGAAGCAAATCCCCGTAGCAAGCCTCTTCTACACTCTGCAGTTCCCGAGACAAGCAGAGATGTCAGCAGAGAGCACTGTTGCCAGACAGAAAACAACAACTCAACTTCAGCAGCTGATCATTATTGAAAGGATTAAGATTTTTTAATAGAAGTAATTTAAAAATCTGTTTAACTTTCTGGAGCCAGTTGATATAAAAAAAAAGTTTTTTCCTGGAATACCCCTTTAAAAGTTAGTAAGCTCCTCCTCCAATAAAAAATATTAAAATATTATGTTAATGATCTCTGAAAAAAATTATTAGAAGTAATCAGTACCACTTTTGCATATATGTGACTTTTTGATAAAAACTACAGATTACGGTGCAAAAAATTAGACCTCATACAGCCTCGTATACGGAAAATAAAAAAGGGGGTCAGAATAGGGCAATTTTAAATTAAATTAAAAAAATGTTAAAAAGTTTGAGGTTTTTTTTTAAGTAGTACAATAATAAAAAGCGTGTAAAGGTGAGTATCTTTTTAGTCATATTGACTCACAGAGTAAAGATAACATGGCAGTTTTACCATAAAGTGCACTGCGTAAAAACAAGAACCCCCAAAAGTTCCAGAATTGTGGTTTTCTTATAAATTTCCCACCATAAATAATTTTTTGGTTGCGCTGTGGATTTTATGGTAAAATAAAAGGTGTCACTAAATAGAACAATTGGTCGTGCAAAAAACAAGAATTAAGTAAAATAAAAGGTGTCACTAAATAGAACAATTGGTCGTGCAAAAAACAAGCCCTCATATGGGAAAAAATATGGAAAAAAGCGAAAGTGCAAAAATAAATATGTCCTGTGTCCTCAGGGCCATAAATGGATCCTTAAAAAGGGGTACTCCGGTGGAAAACATTTTTTTTTTTTTTTTTTTTTAAATCAACTGGTGCCAGAAAGTTAAACAGATTTTGTAAATGACTTCTATTTAAAAAAAACTTTACCCTTACAGTACTTTTTAGCAGCTGTATGCTTCAGAGGAAATTCTTTTCTTTTTGAATAAATTTTTTGTCTTGTCCACAGTGCTCTCTGCTGACACCTGATGCCCGTATCAGTAACTGTCCAGAGCAGGAGAAAATCCCCATTCCAAACCTGCTCTGGACAGTTCCTGACATGGACAGAGGTGTCAGCAGAGAGCACTGTGGACAAGACATAAAAGAAATTCAAAACGAAAAGAATTTCCTCTTTAGCATACAGCTGCTAAAAAGTACTGAAAGGGTAAAGATTTTTTTAATAGAAGTAATTTACAAATCTGTTTAACTTTCTGCCACCAGTTGATTTAAAAAAAATGGTTTCCACTGGAGTACCCCATTAAGGGTGAGTGTACCTTTTGGTCTATTTCCTAAGCGTATATACTGTGTCCAGGACTCAAAAGTGAATGTACCCATCAGAAACACTTTGAGTTGAACATCTAGATCTTTTTTTTACTTTTGCCAATCTACAGCCTGACAAAAAATATTTTTTTTGTTTGTTTTCTTAAAATTAAGGAATTTTATTTTACTCTATACATTTTACATATTTCCAGTGCTTTTATTTTTCTTTGAGAGGTATTTAAAAAAAAAAAACAATTTCAATTAACTATGAGTCAGTCAAGAGAAAAGACACAGAAGTAAAAAATGGGAATGATGACATAAAAAATGCTTACCGTTTCCCCTTTTGCCCCAGATTCTCCTGGCAGGCCAGGTGCACCCTACAGTGCGAGACAGATCTGTAAGTCATAGTCATTACCTTGAAATAATTCAGTGTGTTATTTTTCTCTGGTACTCACACTGTCTCCTTTCTCGCCCCTCTGACCATCCCTTCCAGGTGGGCCAGGTAACCCCTGCATAGTAACACATTGGCATAAAATGGTAAGCCATTAATTGTATATCTTCATCACATATCCTCTATAAGGATAGAGCACAGTTTATCAACCATAATAAAAGAAATCCCTCAAAAGACAACACCACTTTCTTAAAGTGTACCTGTCATTTGGAAAAACTTTTAACATGTCCTAGTGACATGTCAAGAGTTATGATCGACAGGGGTCTGTGAGAACGATTTGAACGCAAACTTCTGGCTAGTTCTCCTGATCGGTGGAGGTCTGGACAATCTTTTAACATGTTGCTAGGATATGTCAAAACGTATTGTTTTGGAGGAACAGTACGGTGGAACAAGCTGGTGGGGCAGTTTACCTTTTCCTACTCTGACACACCCTTCTAACCAAAAGAATACTGAAATCACTCAAATTTGCAGCATGACAAATGTGAGAGCATTGGCAAATGGGTATTAAAAGTACCTGCTTTGGACAATGCCTTAGCATACTGCTGACGGACCTTTCATATAGGTAAGGGTTGTGTAATGCAATTTACCACCTTTAATACTATGGAGGGAATTAATTATTTGTGGCTTTTTCCACCACACTTTTTCCCTTATGCCAATATTAAATTAGTAAAATTATTAGCACAATGTAGGATAATGTTTGCCACATTTTTAAAGCACTTTTTTGCAACTTTCTTAAAAAGTCGCAAATAATAAATGCACCTAAAAACCTTCAACACTTAAACCTGGCCAGATCTTTCAATGAAATTCCATATGTAACAAGGATCAACTACCAATTCTCCCTAGTTGTCAGTGGCTGAAAGTAAAGGTTTGCCTAATGCATTTGTATATATCAGGAACTGGAGAATTGTTGCATCTGTATTTTCTGCATTGTACTTCATCTGATGCACACACTGAGGAAACCAACATGTCAAGGGTTAACATTTCTTGTCTTTAGTACAGCTAATTAATTGGTTGGTCATCTCCTAACCAATCATTGCAGGAGAAAATTCCTAGTCCAACCTTACTCTTCTGGGGAAGTGGGTGGACCCAAACCTGCTAGTCAGTAGTCTAGGTCCGGCCTTTGTTAGAGCCACATGTGCTTTACCTAGCTACTGTCTAGGCTAGGCCTACATACACATAGGCCACATGTAACCTACCCAAGTCTATAATTAGGTTACTGTTTCTAATCCTTGTTCCAGTCCACACTGAGAATATGTTCTACTACATTTCAGCCCCCCAGGTGGAAGAGTTCATCATTAGAAAGGAACGTTGCACAAGGGCTTCCGGTCTTACACTGATATATTGCGGGCCTACGGTTGGGTCAGTACTGCCGGACTGACAGGTCAAGCACTTGAGCACTGCCTGAGGGACCGGGCCAGAGAGGGGACCCGCCTCCATCATGTTCTTTTTCTTTTTTTTATTTATATCACAGGGGCCTTCTCCACCCGAATTTGACTGCATGACCCACATGTTCTCAAACAGGGCAAAGGGATCTCCTGTAGCTGCTATGGTGCCTGAAGGTTGGAGGCAGCCTGCAGCGTCAAGAAGTGAGTCTTGCTGATGGATGAGGTTAGTTCAGGTGCGCTCTTCTAGTGCCACCTTTTAAAAGTACCCCCTAAATCCCCCCCCACCTTCCCTTCAGCTGAGGCTCTAGATTATTTGTGTAGAGTATGTATACTGTATATGTGGGGTCAATATATAGTATAAAGTCATATGTGGGGACAGTATATAGTATAAATTCATATGTGGGGGTCAGTATGGTGTTATTATTTCATGTGCGGTGCCAGTTTATAGTATAAACTCATGTGAGGTCAGTATATAGTATAACTTAATATGTGGGGGTAAGTATATAGTAAAAATTAATATGTGGGCACCTCTGTATTTTGTTTATTTATAAAAACATTTATTTACAAAAAATAAGGAAAAACAATTATTGTATGTGGGCAGGGCATCTATATACATTTGAGGGGTAGCCAGAACGTCTGCAGTGGCATAGCCACTCCATACAGTGATGACTGCACCATAGGAATGGTCCGCAGTCAAGTACTTTTCACTATAGAACTCTGCTATAGAATTGGAATTGCCGGCATTCAACATTATCATACTTATTCTGAATGGCTGCAAGTACGGTACATCTGCGAGTGCCCACAGTGATGACCGTAGAGACTTGCTGTCAGCACTTATCTCTCAGCAGACAAAGGACAGAACTTGCATTTTATTACCCTATGTTTATTTATGCTATTTTTTTACTAGGGTCCAGTTGTTCTTGTTTTATACCATCATTGATGTTTTTTCCTTAAATAAATAGTTTTTAATATTTTAAGATACTGGTATTATTTGGTATATTCACATTTCTGGAAAGTTTTAAGGCTCATATACCCTTTATATTCCATTTCACATTCATTCTTCTTCCTTACTTTCTCCAATTGCTCCTATATCATTTCAAACACTCCATTCATCCCTTTTCTATTACCCTTTCGCATTGCATTCGCTCCTCTATACCTATCACATTGACACATACACATCTGTTCCTTGAGAGCATAGTCCACCGTCAGTTATCTATATAGGTGTGGCTCACACGTGGGTTGGCACACGGGGGCCCCATGATTCTCTATTGCCTGGGGTCCCCAAGAGTTATCTGTCCACTCTTCGTACTGCCTGTCTGCCACATCAAGAAAACTCAGTTTCTGAGTATTGTGTCAAAGATGACCGCCAAAGAGTGAGTAATGTGGAGTCCTATATTCCACATTACACATGGTAAAGCAACCTGTGAACATATTCTTTCAGCAGTTTCAATGATTTGTAATGAGAAGTTGAGAGCAGGGACACTTTAACATCTGCACTAAACTTTATACGTATACATGCTTAAAGCACCCAAAGACACTAAATTCAGCCTCGCTGTGACAACTAGTGGGTAGCAGTGGGGCAACTCGTGAGTGGCTAACTATAAGAAGACTGCTGGCTATAATGTCAACCCAGTATAAGTAGCCTGCAGGGGGTTAACAGTTAAATGCCAAAACCTGGGGAAAGCTGTAGTCCAATTTTAGAGCTGAGGAGGAGTCACCAACCACTTTTCTGTAGTGCCATCTAGTGTGAATGTAACCATTAAGCTGTTATGTCTCAGCTGAGATTTCCAAACAGAAAGTTTGCCGTGACAGTGTATGTGAAAAAGCTCAGAAAACTTATGTTTGGATAAGATCAATCTGCACTTGTCTTCTTTTAAAGGGAATCTTATGTGATAATAATACCAAAGCCCACACTACAGTAATGCTACACACAGAACACTGTTACTAATCAAGGACTTTAAGGGGTACTCTGAGTAATTAAAACTTATTCCGTCACAGCCGCTGATTGGCTGAGCGGGCTGCCACTCCCTCATGTCTCTGAGGGTCTGGGGCACTCTGCTCTGAGGGCGGGTGAGTAGTCGGGCCCCATTATGGAGATTGCGGGGGACCCCAGCAGTCACACCCCTTGCGATCAGACATTTATCTTGTGGATAGGGGATAAGTTTTAGTTACCTGGAGTACCCTTTTAAAAAATCCTTCAGCAATTAACAGGATATTAACAGGTTTGTGATGCAAATTGAAATCAAATACTTCAATGCATAAAATAGCAATGAATACTTGCTCAATATGTTCGGCTTATAACCTGAATCTGACACTTATCCCCTATCCTTTAGATAGGGGATACATTTTCCTAAACTGGATAACCCCTTTTAAAAGGGTTGTGTATTTTCATGTAAAACCCTTTTTTTTAAGTAAAGAACTTTTTTCAATAGGTTTTTAGAGTTTATTTTTTCTGTAGCCTTCGGATGTCTTGGTCTCTCTCTCATTCTCTCTCTTTTGTATAATGGTAGACAGTATATTTGATGACAAAATACCAAATGTAGTAAATGACAATTCTGTATAGAAAATAAGTCTCAACTTACATTTTTCCCCATTGGTCCTGGTGGTCCAGATTGTCCCTGAGGCCCTGGCGGCCCTATTGGGCAAACAATAGTTACAACATACTGTATATACTCATTATGTAAACAGAGCTGAAATATGACATGGTCATAGGTACCTGACGGCCCTGGAGGGCCCCTTGGCCCCTGAATGGGGTGTCTTCCTTTTTCAGTAAAACGATTTGAGTTAAACAGATCTATAACAAAAATATATTCTAAATAATTTTTATTTATGAATATTTAATATTATTTAACTTTAGAGAAAGAAGAGAAAGGACAACATTACACAGCTAAAAGGCTCAATTATAAAGCTGAAAGTATGTGGACTACATTCCCTATTACTGAATTGAGGTGTTTCATCCAAGCCTATTTCAAGTGCATAAGGCTAACTGCACATTGCTTCTACAGTGGTAGTATGAAGTAGTCCTGCATGCTATGCGTAACTCCGGGAACTGTGTAAACTGCATAGCTCACGGGGCTACGCCATTTGTAAAACTCCCATTAAAGAGTGATGCAAATTGTTCAACTTCCCTGATCTCCGCTTTCCACTCATGGCCTGGAAATGGCCAAAAAGCTGGGACAACCTCTCAAAGTGATAGTTTACATGATTACTGAAGAGCGTAGTGTGCACATGGTGCAAATCCTTACTGCATTACTCATAGGCTTCCCATCTACTTCTGGAAATAGTGTGGAAATAAGACTGGTGCGCAGCATGCTACCAGTGGACTCTGAAATAGTGGAAACATGTTATCCGGAGTACTGATTCTGATGTATGAATCTGGGTTGGACCATTGATTGGATAATGCTACCTACCAGAATATATAGTACCTACTATGGAGGACATTTATCATTGTCTTTAAAACCTTTTTTTTTTGCTTATATTTGGCGCATGAAATGTTGCACGTGTGCCAAAGCACATTATTTTGCAGCTTTGGTTGTAAGCAAAAAGCTACAAAAACTTACAAAAGTAAATAGTAATCAATTAGTTTTCACTTTGCATTGGCAACGGATTTATCAGATGCGAATGTCGCACAACCCACTCCAAAACACTGCAAATCTACACCAGCCCAGACCTGGCTTTCAAAACTACCTTTGGAGAGCCGTTTTAAAATGTCACAGAGACGAGGAGGAATCCCACAAAATGGTGTTTTGAAGTGATTCAATATTCGATAGTATGATAAATATGTCGCATAAGCAAAGCCTAAGCAAAAATAAATGACTTTAAAACACACTTTCAAAAGACAACAGTGATAAATCCCTGCTATAAGATTTGGTAAGGTAGTCTATTGGTATAAAGCTAGGTCAAAAAATAGATATTAATGTGGTGGCCCAGTATGGGATGTCTTACCCTGTGCTCCTGCTGTCCTGTCAGGCAGCCTCCTTCAGTGTCCCCAAGGCCCCCTGCACTTGTTTCCCCATTGTAAATATGTTTTACCATGTAAAGTGTTATAAAATGTAATGTTGCTTAGTTATACCATGTGATATGTCATGTGATTGTTACCCAGGAGATACCAGTGACCAGGTGATCACAAGAGTGACCTATGGGCTCCCTGCTAGTCTCACCCATATAAGACCTGGGTGGAGCAGCTTCTATCTATTTGAGCTCTGCCCTTCTGCTAAGCTGAAGTCCAGTGCAGTTGTGTGTAGTGTGTGTGTCCAGAGTGTTGGAGGCCTCAAAGTCACGTCCTGCAGCCACCATGAATTCAAGTAAGCTAAAGTCCCAGTTTTATGAGTCAAGTCCCAGCAACCCCTTAAAGGAGAATGCTCTAAATTAATACCATAATGTAACCTAGACTCCTACCTTTCCAAAGATGCCATTTCCACGCAAATCTGTCTAGCCGTTCGTCCGCTATGCCCATCCGAAAATCCGGTCACTTCCCGGTACAGTGCATATGGAGTGTAGCGTAAAAGACTACATCTCCCATAAAATGCATTAGTCTAATTTCCTGTCCGCTCCTGTCCTCCTCCTGATTTATTGGCCAGCGGCAATAACGATGTGCGCATGCGCACATCTATAAAGTAGATTGGCCAGCAGCGTTTGCTGAGCTAAGCCTATGGCAGCTCAGCAAACCCGAATAAATGAATAGATTAGTGCAGGGGGAGTAGCCAATTCCTGGCTAGGAGGCTGGCAGAGCCCGCGCTGACTCATGGGAGGCAGGAGTCACCGGGCTAAGATGGCGGCGGAGCGATGAAAAAAGAAGTCGAGCGTCATCAGAAGACTGAAAACTACAGAGCTTCCGGTGAGCGACAGAAAGAAGAAGAGGACCTTACCATATGGACAGCGTAAGCATATTACAATGTTATATAACTTTCTTTAATGCTCTTTTTTCACAGGTAAAATTTTCCACCGGAGTAGTTCTTTAAGGTCTCTGCGTCACTGGTCACCTTCTTGGGCCCTGGCTGAACTGTATAGACTCTACCAGCTGTCTACCCTCAGTAAAGCTACTGTTGTCTGTAACAATGGCGTTGGAGTCTTTATTGCCCCCGTGGCTAGCCCAAGATCCAGCGGTATACCTTTGGGTGGTTTTAGGCTAAACCACCCTCTGGTGTCACGAATACAAGGGGTTAATGCCATCTGCCCCTAGGGTAACAACAACAGCGCTCATCGCACCTCGCTACCACATTAGATTCACTATGAGAGCACTGCCGGCATCAGGATATGTGATGCTGCAGCTTAGGTTATAATTCACATTAGGCTGCCATCTACTGGTAAAATTTAAGAAGACACACACATGCTAAAATGTCATTGTTATCAGTGTCACCCGCACTACTAGCCTGTACCAACAGGTTAGTGCGGGTAAAACTAATGACAGATTTCCTTTAAAAAAATTAAAATCATCCTCTTTACCATTTTTTTCTATAAATAAAATAAACATATATGGTATTGCTGCATGTGGAATTGTCTGAACAATGGAAATGTAACATTATATATGATGAATGAGGTTAAAGGGGTACTCCGCCCCTAGACATATTATCCTGCCTTTTCCCATAGACATGAATGGAGAGGGCGTGGCGGTTGTGTTCGCCAATGATCCGGCACGGAGTGGAGTTTGCTCTGTGCACTGGATGACTGGGGTGCCGCTGCAGAAATCACAGGGGTCCCCAGCTGCTGGACCCCCGTGATCAGACATGTTAATCCCTATCCCTTATGTCTAGCAGCAGAGTTCTTTAAAGAAAAAAAACTAAAATACTGAATTGTTGATTTTCGGTCACACCATACTGTATATCAGAATAAAAATGTTTAAAAAGAGAACACAAATTCCATCTAAATTAAAATGGTACCAATAATTACAATAAATCACTGTGCAAACAATAAGCCATTAAACAGACTCATAGACATAAAAAAGTTATAGGGGTCAGAATAGTGCTCTCTGCTGCTACCTCTGCCCAGTAAACCTATTCTGCTCTAGAGAGTTCGTGACATGGACAGAGGTATCAGCAGAGAGCCCTGTGGACAGACAGAAAAGAACTACACAACTTCCTGTGGAGCATACAGCAGCTGATAAGTACTGGAAGGATTAAAATTTAGAAATCTGTTTAACGTTCTGGCCCCTGTTGATTAGATTTTTTTTTTTTGGAGCACCCTTTCACCCCTTAAGGACATTGGACGTAAATGTACGTCCCGATCCCACACCAGGATGTACATTTATGTCCTATACATGGAACGGTACTCGCATCATGCATGGCAGGTCCCGGCTGCTTTCAGCAGCCAGGGACCCGCCAGTAATTGCAGACATCAGCAATCACCCTTATGTCCAGCATTAACACTTCAGATGCCGTGATCACAGCATCTGCAGCAATGCAGCACTTTGAAAGGATGATCTGATCGCTGCCTCAGGGATCCAATCACCCATGATGGCAGCTGGAGGTCCCCTCACCTGCCTTAGCCGCTCTCCCAGGGTCTTCTTCTCTGATCTGTTAAAAAGTAAACCAGAGAAAAAGATCGCCGATAATACTGATCACTGCTATGCCTATGCACAGCACTGAACAGTATAGGCAATCAAATGATTGCTATAAATAGGCATCTATGGGGACATAAAAAAGTGTAAAAAAAAAGTAAAAGAAAAGTTTAAATGTCTGAACTATCAAAATATAATGTAAATGATACTGCGGTGTAAACGTAAAAAAAACAAAGTTCAAAATTGCTGTGTTTTGGTTACATCACATGGCAAAAAAAAAAATACAATCGAATAGTCACATATACACAAAACTACAGATCACGGCGCAAAAAACAAGCCCTCATACAGCCCCGTATACACAAAAATGAGAAATGAGTCTGTGGATGAAAACATAAAAAAGTTAGGATTTTCCGAAGGCGAGGAGGAAAATACGAAAACGAAAAAATAATTGTCCTGGTCAAAATGGGATGTGTCCTTAAGGGGTTAAAGTTTTCCCTTCTCTGTGTTTGAATTTTTAGTTTTAACCCCTTGGGGACGGAGCCCATTATGACCCTAAGGACGGGAGCATTTTTTGCAAATCTGACCACTGTCACTTTAAGCATTAATTACTCTGGGATGCTTTTACTTATAAATTTGATTCCGAGACTGTTTTTTCGTGACATATTCTACTTTATGTTGGTGGTAAATTTTCGGCGATACTTGCATCCTTTCTTGTTGAAAAATTCAAAAATTTCATTAAAAATTTCATGAAAAATTTGCATTTTTCTAAATTTGAAGCTCTCTGCTTATAAGGAATATGGATATTCCAAATAAATTATATATTGATTCACATATACAATATGTCTACTTTATGTTTGCATCATAAAATTGATGAGTTTTTACTTTTGGAAAACATCAGAGGGCTTCAAAGTTCAGAAACAATTTTCCAATTTTTGGCAAAATTTTCAAAATCTGAATTTTTCAGGGACCAGTTCAGGTTTGAAGTGGATTTGAAGGGTCTTCTGGTTAGAAATACCCGATAAATTACCCCATTATAAAAACTGCACCCCTCAAAGTATTCAAAATGACATTCAGTAAGTGTGTTAACCCTTTAGGTGTTTCACAGGAATAGCAGCAAAGTGAAGGAGAAAATTCAAAATCTTCCATTTTTTACACTGGCATGTTCTTGTAGACCTAGTTTTTGAATTTTTACAAGGGGTAAAAGGAAAAAAATCCTCTCAAAATTTGTAACCCAATTTCTCTCGAGTAAGAAAATACCTCATATGTATATGTCAAGTGTTCGGCGGGTGCACTAGAGGGCTCAGAAGCGAAGGAGCAACAACGGGATTTAGGAGTGTGAGTTTTTCTGAAATGGTTTTTGGGGGGCATGTCCCATTTAGGAAGCCCCTATGGTGCCAGGACAGCAAAAACCCCCACATCGCACACTATTATGGAAACGACACCCCTCAAGGAACGTAACAAGGGGTAGGGTGAGCCTTAACACCCCACAGGTGTTTGACAGCTTTTTGTTAAAGTCGGATGTGTAAATGAAAAAATATATTTTTCCACTAAAATGCTGGTTTTTCCCCCAATTTTACTTTTTTACAAAGGGTAATAGGAGAAAATACCCCCCAAAATTTGTAACCCCATTTCTTCTGAGTATGGAAATACCCCATGTTTGGACGTCAAGTGTACTGCGAGCGAACTACAATGCTCAGAAGAGAAGGAGCGCCATTGAGCTTTTAGAAAGATAATTTGTTTGGAATGGAAGTCGGGGGCCATGTGCATTTACAAAGCCCCCCGTGGTGCCAGAACAGTGGACCCCCCCACATGTGACCCCATTTTGGAAACTACACCCCTCACGGAATGTAATAAGGGGTACAGTAAGCATTTACACCCCACTGGTGTTTGACAGATCTTTGGAACAGTGGGCTGTGCAAACAAAAAAATTACATTTTTCATTTTCACGTACCACTGTTCCAAAAATCTGTCAGACCCCTGTGGGGCGTAAATGCTCACTGTACCCCTTATTACATTCCGTGAGGGGTGTAGTTTCCAAAATGGGGTCACATGTGGGTATTTATTTTTTTGGGTTTATGTCAGAACCGCTGTAAAATCAGCCACCCCTGTGCAAATCACCAATTTAGGCCTCAAATGTACATAGTGCGCTCTCACTCCTGAGCCTTGTTGTGCCCCCGCCGAGCATTTTACGCCCACATATGGGGTATCCTTTTACCTCTTGTGAAAATAAAAAGTAAAGGGTAACACCAGCATGCTAGTGTAAAATTTTTTTTTTTTTACACTAACAGGCTGGTGTAGACCCCAACTTTTCCTTTTCATAAGGGGTAAAAGGAGAAAAAGCCCCCCAAAATTTGTAGTGCAATTTCTCCCGAGTACGGAAATACCCCATATGTGGCCCTAAACTGCTTCCTTGAAATACGACAGGGCTCCGAAGTGAGAGAGCACCATGCGCATTTGAGGACTAAATAAGGGATTGCATAGGGGTAGACATAGGGGTATTCCCAAACAGGGTGCCTCCTGCTGTTGCTAAACTCCCAGCATGCCTGGACAGTCAGTGGCTGTCCGGAAATGCTGGGAGTTGTTGTTTTGCAACAGTTGGAGGCTCCGTTTTGGAAACACTGCTGTACAATACGTTTTTCATTTTTATTGGAGGGGGGGGGGGCAGTGTAAGGGGGTGTTTATGTAGTGTTTTACTCTTTATTAGGTGTTAGTGTAGTGTAGTGTTTTTAGGGTACATTCACACTGGCGGGTTACGGTGAGTTTCCCGCTAGGAATTTGCGCTGCGGCAAAAAATTTGCCGCAGCTCATACTTGAAGCAGGAAACTTGCTGTAAACCCGCCCGTGTGAATGTACCCTGTACGTTCACATGGGGGGGGGGGGGGGGCAAACCTCCAGCTGTTTCAAAACTACAACTCCCAGCATGCACGGTCTGACAGTACATGCTGGGAGTTGTAGTTTTGAAACAGCTGGAGGCACACTGGTTGGAAAACCTTCAGTTAGGTTCTGTTACCTAACCCAGTATTTTCCAACCAGTGAGCCTCCAGCTGTTGCAATACTACAATTCCCAGCATGCACGGTCTGTCAGTACATGCTGGGAATTGTAGTTTTGAAACAGCTGGAGGCATACTGGTTGGAAAATACTGAGTTAGGTTCTGTTACCTAACTCAGTATTTTCCAACCAGTGTGCCTCCAGCTGTTGCAAAACTACAATTCCTAGCATGACTGATCACAGAAGGGCATGCTGGGAGATGTAGTTATGCAACAGCTGGAGGTACGCAACTACAACTCCCAGCATGCCGAGACAGCTGTTTTTTGTGTGGGCATGCTGGAATTTGTAGTTTTGCAACATCTGGAGTGCTACAATTTAGAGACCACTGAACAGTGATCTCCAAACTGTGGACCTCCAGATGTTGCAAAACTACAACTCCCAGCATGCCCAGACAGCAAACAGCTGTCTGGGCATGCTAGGAGTTGTAGTTTTGCAAGATCTAGAGGGCAGTATAGAGATCACTGTGCAGTGGTCTCTAAACTGCAGACCTCCAGCTGTTGCAAAACTACAAATTCCAGCATGCCCACACAGCAAACAGCTGTCTGGGCATGCTGGGAGTTGTAGTTTTGCAACATCTGGAGGGCTACAGTCTAGAGACCATTATAGTGGTCTTAGACTGTAGCCCTCTAGATGTTGCTAGGCAACTACTCACCGGCTTCCGTCGCATCCGGGAGCCGTTCTCTTCTGCTGCACGCCGCCGCAGATCTCCGTCGCCGCCTGCCGATCCCCGTCGCTCCGCTGCCTCTGGAGGGGTAAGTGGACTCCGGCGCCGCTCCTCTTCGTTTTCCCCGTTCTGCCCCGCCTATTGTGGGAGGGCAGGACGGGGAAAACGAAAGTAAACCCCTCCGCCCCTGATCTGCTATTGGTGGTCGCGTCTAGACCACCAATAGCAGAGATAGGAGGGGTGGCAACTCTGCCACCTCACTCCTATCGCTTTAGGGGGATCGTGGGTGTCTTAGACATCCGCGATCCCCCTTCTATTCCGGGTCACCGGGTCACCATAGACCCGGAATCAGCGCAAATCGCAAGTGTGAATTCACTTGCGATTTGCGCCGATCGCCGACATGGGGGGGTCTAATGACCCCCCTGGGCATTTGCACGGGGTGCCTGCTGATAGATATCAGCAGTCACCCCGGCCCGGTCCCCGCCCGGCGCGTGGCGGGGGCCGAAATTCCCACGGGCGTATGGATACGCCCTTCGTCCTTAAGTACCAGGACGCAAGGGCGTATGCATACGCCCTTCGTCCCCAACAGGTTAAAGAGTTTAACAGAGATTGGTTTTACTACATGTCTTCAGAATGCTCTACAAATAACTGAATAAAGAAATATAATTTATAGTCTCAAGCAATTGAAATTATTACCTTGATCCATTAGTCTCTGCATAGCTGGAGCAGGAGGACCTGATGGTCCAGGGGGACCTCTCTCGCCAGGAACTCCTGCTATACCATCTTTTCCTGGGGGTCCTGGGGCACCAGGAGGACCTAGTAAGTGAGAACGATAAGACGGTTGAAGGTGGTTTATAAATCAGTTAAATATTTATATATTATACAATATATTATATAACACACATATATATATATATATATATATATATATATATATATATATATATATATACATAAACTCAATAGGGGAGATTTATCAAAGGATTTAGACTGGTTTTTCCTGTCTAAATTTGTCGCACAGAAAGTCGCAGTCTAAATATGTGCGACTTTTCTGCGACTTTTGCTGTAGAGGATTTTTAGAACATGATGCATGCAAGTCTATTTTAGATGGAAATGCATTGGAAAATGCATTGGTGCTGAATTTATCAAGTGCGACTTTTGTGCGACAAGTCGCATCTGCCCAAAATACACTGAAATGTCAGACCATGTTGGAGCAGGTCTAAATGCAGTTTAAGCTGTAGACCCTGAAGTCTGAGCACAGAATTTATCAAGGGCTGTGAGACCTTTGATAAATTAGGAGCACAATAGACAGGAGACTACCACATACGCTGGTCTATAACCATACCCAGAATAGACTAGATTAGTAAATGCCCCCCATTGTGTGTGTGTATGTTCCAGCATCATGTCCAAACGTGTATTATATAGTGCTTGTTGAAACAACAATATTAACCAATACTTTCAATTATTTCTATAGCCTCATTTAAAAGTTATTCCCCTACCTGTAGCCCATGTGCCTGCCTTGCAATGAATGTAGTTATCCTTAGTTATGTCCCACAGTGTTGCTTAGAAGCATTAGAGGTCATGCATGCTCAGTTGGTTTTCTTGTTCCCTGTCCCTATGCAGCTCATCTCTTTTACTCTGTCAGTTTGCCTGACACAAGCACTGAGCACTAAAGAGAAACTGGCTCTGTCAGTTTCCCTGACCCTCAGCCAACAGTCCGGCAGCCTTATATTGTATAGTGTGCTACACAGACAATTCGCCACAGTTAGGCTAAGTTTCCACTTGTTTTTTTTTCTGGCAGTTTTTGGAAAACTGCCACTGCAGTTTTTGAGCCAAAGCCAGAAATGTATTCAAAAGGAATAGGACATATAAAGGAAGGACTTACACTTCTTCTCCATTGTGGATCCACTTCTGACTTTGGCACAAAAACTGCAGTGGCAGTTTTCCAAAAAGTGCCAGAAAAAAACCAAAGTGGAAACCTAGCCTAAAGGAAGAAAAAGGTGGAGGATGACATTTTGCTCACCCCCAATCCCCTCCCCCTCCTTCACTTTGGAGACTTGTCTGTGTAGAACACTATACAATATCAGGTTGCTGGACTGAGGGTCAGGGAAATGGACACAACAGAGAGTAAAGTGACAGCATGGGAAAGTAGAATGTTTTTCTTCAGTGCTTGTGTCATGCAAGCTATAAGAGCAGAATAGACAGGCTGCACAGGGACGGGAAACAGGAAAATCAACTGAGCATGTGTGAACCAGGCTTCTCAGGAGTACTGGTGGATATAACCAAGGACAACTACATTCATACCAAGGCTGGCACATTTGCTACAAGTAAAGGCAATAAAAAGGCAATAGAAAAAATATTGGGTAATTTTGTTGTCTTAGCAAGCACTATATAATTACATATATTAAAATCTGTGGGACAACTCCTTTAAGTTGTGCCTCTGAATGACACAACGCTTTTTACAAATCCACACCAGAAAAATTTGTATCAGGCTGGGTTCACACCACATTTTTGCAATACAGTTCCCGTATCAGGTTTTTGATTAAAAAACAAATGGATTCCTCAAAACCTGACTAAACTGTATCAAAACATGTGTACAAATTTTAACCCGTATACGGTTTGAAAAACGATGTCCGGTTGCATTCGTTTTTTTAAGAAAAAAAAATTATACCTTTTTAACTTTTCACTCCATTATGAATAAAGTTTCACTTGTTTGATTGAAATTCCAAGAAAAAACCTGTGCAAAGTAAAAAACTGTATAGTGGAAACCGGATGGAACCGTACGCACATACAATTCTGTACGGTTTCCATTGACTCCCATGTTTTTAAAAAAAACGTATACGTTTCAGTACGGTTTTTCACCCAGACCTAAAACCGTGGTAGGCTACGGTTTTGGGTACGGGAAAAAAACTGACAAAACTGTACAGGATGCAAAACGGACACAACCTGATGCATCTTTTGGCATACGGTTTTCAATGGAGAGTCAATGCATACGGTTTTCAATACGGTTCCGTACAGTTTTTAAGTGAAAATGTATACGGGAACTGTATTGCAAAAACGCGGTGTGAACCCAGCCTCATTGCCCCATCTTGAAAAGGAACAGACTTTCAGTAGAATATGCCATCACCTTGTGGTAGTCCAACATCTGGAACTCCCATAGATCATGAGAATGAACAATGCAATTATAAAGTTATTCTGACTCAGATTGTTGTGATAGTGATCTATCCCTTGTAAGACCTCTATGCCTGGCCTGAATAAGGAGATATAACCACTGCGAACAATCCTTATGAGATGGTGAGCTGAAATCATCAATACTGTTATCATCCACAAGCTGGTTTATTCTGTACATCAAACAACAAGAATACAGCAGAATGAATGGATTCCAGTATTATGTGGTCAAAAGATGATGCTTTCCTTAGCTTAGCATTCAGAATACATGAGTCCCTGTTACATGTGGCAGAGTCAGGCAGCCATGACACAGGAAGTGATGCACTAAGCAGGGGTGTGGTTACATACAAAGGAAATGAGTCATAGCTTACAGGAGAGAGAAACATGATCATTACCAAAAAAGGCCACAAGGTGGCAGCAAATAACTAGCCATAGAAAAATCCATAGGAAATGGATCAAAGAATAAACTATGTAAATTCCATCTACAATAACGAGAATATTAACTGTGTAACAGCACAAAAGTGATGGCATATCCTAGTGCTATGCCATATTTTATAAGATAGGAAAATAACTTTTTAAAAGGGTTATCCTAAGATTTAAAGATTTTAGCTATCCACAGGAACCCCGGCTTATAACAGGAATGGAAGTCCCATGTTCCCCTAATGAATGGAGTAGCAATGTACATGCTCGATCACTACGTCATTCACCCTTTATAGGGCTTCCAAACATAGCCGGACTGTACTTGGTATGCACCCTAGGAAAATGGCCCCAACTACTTGTATGATTACAAATAAAGGAACTGAATTTCCTTTATAACCACACATTTGCCAATTGTTCCCCAAGGCATGGAGAATAAGCAATAATAGAGTCCTTATGTTAACTGCTCTATAGACATTTATTCTGTAAGGTCACTGCAAACAGCTAGGTCCTTTTTTGCATGTGCTTTCAGAATCCCAGAGAGAACAGGTTGATGGAGTAATGGGATTGTAGAAGACAAAGAAATAGTTAAAGTGAGTTATAGAAATGAAGTTCTTTTATACTACAGGAACATGACTAACTATAATTCTTTACTATACAGGATTCACTTATTAATTCTGAGGAAGGGGAACTGACAAATTAAGAGAGACAAATCTTTAATAGGATAAGCATAATTGTTCAATAATTGAGCAATAATTTCCACTGCAGTACTCTTGTTGTTACATGTAAATGTTTTTTATTGTTCTGTGTGAGGCTTTTGTATTTTCTCTACCTTACAGCTCCACCTTTAAAGGGACTCTGTCACCACCAAAACCCCTCTAAACTGAAGTCATTGATAATTCAGAATCTGTCATTTCTATCTTTCTACTCACTTGCATTCCCCTGCTGTAACCCTGCGAAAGGGTCATACTGATATATAAAGATAACTACTTCACTTAGAGTCTCTTTTACCTCAGTTATTTCTGAACCACCTTGTCTGCTCCTTGTGGTGTCCCAGTACGGGATATGCTCTTACAGTCCTGTCAGGTTGAGTCTCTGTATGTCCTCATGGCTCTCCTGCAGTGTTCCCCATAATGTGAATAGGTTGTATATTAAGTGTAATGGACCTTTGACATTGGTCATATGATTGTTGGTCACATGACAATGTTTGGCACTTGTTTTAAGTCATATGTTTCTTACCCAGAGAGCACCAGGTGCGAGGTGACCCGCTGGTAGCCTATAGGCTCCTTGAATACCCCCCTCCCCCCCTTTATAAGATAGGGAGGAGCTGCAATCTCTCGGGATTCTTTCCTGCTGAGGTTCAGTCCAGTCCAGACGTCTCAGGGTCATGTCCAGCACACCTGGAGGCCTCAACCTAAATTGCAGCCACAAGTCAGTAAGTCAAGTTATCTTTAGCATCTGTCATCGTCTTCAGTCAAGTCAAGTCAATTGTAGTCAGCGTGGCCTGCACCTATAGTCTGTCAAGTCACTGCAAGTCCCAGCAAGCTGCGAGGTCCCCCGTGTTACTGGTCACCTCTCTGCGATCCTGGCCGAACTGTATAGACTGTACCATGTGTCTACCTCAGTAAAGCTAGCGAATAACCATAACCTGGCCTTGGACTATTATTTGCCCCTGCCTGACCTAGGACTAGCGGTGCTACCTTCGGGTGGTTATATAGGAAAACCACGCCCTGGCATCATGAACCTGAAGGTGTTAATACCATCTACCCCTGGGCAACACCATCAGCCCCTTACACCTCACCTCACACCCCATGGCTCACCACATCCTTATTCCTACATCTCGTCTGATCTACCGGTTTCCTCTTGGTCTGCCCCATTCTCTAGAAACTTTTACGTATAAAGAACTTCTTTAAAACATCTAAACAAGCCTTCAGAATTCACACATTCTTAAAGGGGTACTCCACTGGCAAAAACTGTTTTAAATCAACTGGTGCCAGAAAGTTAAACAGATTTGTAAATTAATTCTATTAAAAAATCTTAATCCTTCCAGTACTTATCAGCTGCAGTATGATCCACAGGAAGTTCTTTTCTTTTTGAATTTCCTTTCTGCATGACCAAAGTGCTCTCTGCCCATATTAAGAACTATCCAGAGTAGGAGTAAATCCCCATAGAAAACCTATCCTGCTCTGGACAGTTCCAAAAATGGACAGAGGTGTCAGCAGAGAGCAGTCATCAGACACAAAGGAAATACAAAAAGAAAAGAATTTCATGTAGATCATAAAAGCAGCTGATAAGTACTGGAAGGATTAAGATTTTTTAATGGAAGTAATTTACAAATCTGTTTAACTTTCTGCCACCAGTTGATTAAAAAAAATTGTTTTCCAGTGGAGTACCCCTTTAAATGTCTACCTATGTTTCTCTCTACCATGGTTGTCCCTTAACTTGTAGCCAAGACAGTCAGTACTTCTTATTGCTGCCTGCCAGTGGTATTTCTGGTCCCCTACTCTATACAGAAAAGATCAGCGTGTGTGGACCACTGTGTCACTTAACCATTTTGACTTTGAGCCACTTCTGAGGGCTTTATCTAAGTTCCCTACAGGGACCAGGCAGAGAAGAGTACAAATAAAGGGTCAGGGGTGACCATGTGGTCAATGGAAAGGCAAAGAGGTCAGAGCGGGTAACACAGGTTCATAGTCAGAATCAAGCTGAGGTTAGAAACAGAAGATACAACATAGAACAAGGCACAAAGTCAAGAAAACAAGACAAGGTCAAACCCTGCAACAAAAACATATACAAACTCTGGGACCTTTTTGAACAGAAGGTAGTGAAAGGTGGAACTGCCAGATATACTCAGTAATAGCAGGAGATAGGTGGGAGAAGGATTTTGGTGTGCACCCTGTCCTGGGTACACCCTACAGGCAGTGTCAGAAATGACAGCAGTTGCAATAGTAGGAACTGTACAGAGAAGGTAACCTGGCAGCTGTGCCCCTTAGGATGAGCAGTTTGCCATCTGTCTTATATTTAATATGTTTTTTCACACCTTCTATACAGTAAGCCTATTTTGGGCAGGGTTCTCCTTTCCTCACGTGTATTTGTGTGCTTTGCATGTTCTCTATATGAATTGCATTGGGTCTATATTTGCACCTTCTATTACTATGTAATGTACAACACTACATAATATGTTGGGGCTCTACTAGTAAAGAATAAAATATTTCCCATTGGCTGATATGTATTAGATTTATCCAATAGATAACAGCCAATTCCAACAATACTTGCCATCCATTCTCCTGGGTCCCACTTCAGCTCTGGGAGCCATAATACTGGATCTTGATGTTGTCCAGCGTCAGAACATAGTATGCAGCTGTGAACAACAGTCACCACTTACTGCATGGAATTTCGCCAAAGAATGAACATGTAAGGAATTCTGCAGTGTAAATGGGTAAACAGAAAACCCATTCACACTGCTGTCTTTATACAGCGGAATTTCTAAGTGGAAATTCTGAGCGGAATTCAGCCTGGAAACTTCATAGTGTAAGTGGGCCCTAAGACCTGATTACATACATGATTGCTTCACCTTTTGTGTAGCCATAGAAATTCATTATCCACTCTGTGCCGGCTCTGCCTATAGGCAAAATAGGCAGCCACCTAGAGCGTCCTCTTGATAGGGGGTGCCGCTCTGCCTACTGCAATAAAGTTAGTCAGCATCTGAAGCACCAGCCCATCCAAAGCACCTGTCCATCATGCAAAACCCTGCCACGCTACCCCCACCCCACGCATACTATAATAACCTGCATTTTTCCAGCCTGCTGGAGGAGTGCAGCACCACCTCTGAGGCAGATAGGGGCGATCACTAAGGTTAGGTCCGTCCAACATCCTGACATCATGCGTGCCTCCATACATTGGGAGGAGTCAATAGGCGGGGTCAAGGGGCAGCAAAATTAGCTTTCACCTAAGGTGGCAAAAATTCTTGCACCAGGCCTGCATCCACTACTTACAAAGGGAGATATGCAGCCGATAATGATGCCATAAATGGTGACGGCACAGGTGGTTCTACCACCAAAGGATTTCAGTGTCAGCCGGCAGATGTAATCTCTGCTTACAGAATTACGCAAGTGGAGATTCTGTAATGTGAATATACCCTTAGGTTGAGTTCCCATATTTGCATTTTTGTAGCATTTTTGCTGCGTTTCTTGGTTTACATAACTAGAAAATAAATTGCCTGTGTGGGCTCTACAATGTGATGAGCATTGTCAGGGTTGTCCGACTGTTTATGACATGGAAAGACTGTCAATCTGAAAATCGCTTGCATTTCCTATGAATGCTTGTTTGGTCAGTGGATGTACAGGAGACCTAAAATGAATTATAATGATCTATGATGATGTTAATTCAGGTCTTTAGATATACGGTCGGGCAGTCTTGTTCTGTCAAGATATTATTGAGTCTTTACACAGTCCCCAGGAGATCCTAAGCCCCCCCTTGAGCTGGAGTTATTACGGTTTGATCGCATACATCATGCCTTGGCTGCACCCAGGAACCCTGATCTTCCACGTGATGTTATTTTGAAATTGCATTATCCAGATGTACGTGATAATTTGCTGGCGGCTGCCAGGAACGTACCATCCCTGCCAGGGGTCCCGTCCTCAGTCCATTTGTATTCTGATCTGGCCCCACTACCTTGGCCCACAGAAGGGAATTCCGTCCAGTGACCCTAGCACTCCAGCAGGCACAAGTTAAATATCACTGGGGCTTCCCATTTTCTTTGTAATTCCGCATTAATGGACACTCGCACACAGTCCGCTCATTGAAGGAAGCTAAACCTCTTAAAGATCTCCTTATCCCTGCTATCTATCATCCTATCTCTCTTCTTAATATTGACTCTAAACTTCTGACCTCCATCCTAGCGACCTGTCTTAACCGGTTTCTCCCAGCCCTGGTGCATTCTGATCACGTAGGGTTGGTCCTGGGAAGGCAGGCCCCTGACAATGTTCGCACTATCTTGAACCTTATACATTGGTCAAACACTACCTGTATACCATGCTAGCTTTGGCACTAGACATAGAAAAGGCTTTTGACAGTGTATCTTGGCCCTATTTATTTTCTGCCCTCTCTAAGTTTGGATTTTCTGGCCCCTTTGTCCATGTGTTGTGCCTTTTATACTCAACCCCAACTGCTTACTTGAAGCTCCCAACCACTACCCCAGAACCCATTTCTATTCAGCGCGGTACTAGGCAACAGTGTCCCCTATCCCCAGCCTTGCTTGACCTGGTAATGGAGCCTCTGGCGACTCTGATTCGCCTTAACCCGGATATCAATGGTGTGACTGTGGAATCCTCCGTATATAAGACCAATCTTTTTGCAGACGACCTATTGCTTACCCTAACTAAACCATTGGTGTCGTTACCCAATTAGTTTCAACTTTTAACTACCTTCAGTCAGTAGTTGGGACTTTGTGTAAATGTGTAAAGTCGTAAGTTCTATATTGTAATGTTCCAACCCCTACACAACATCTTATTTCTCTTAATTTTGGTTTTAGGGATTCTAGTCCGGGTCTTTCCTACCTGGGAATCAAGCTTACCTCTATATTGCCCCTTCTCTACCAGGCCAATTACCCACCCTTATATAAAGCCATAAAATCTGATCTTCGTAAGTGAGATCTACCACATATATCATGGCTTGGCAGGGTGAATATAATCAAAATGGTGATACTTCCCTGTTTATTATACCTTTTTCGCACACTACCTATGCCAGTTTAACTAGGGGACCTTCGCCTTTTACAACGTGAGGTCTTTAAATATATTTGGTCGGACAAACGACCCAGAATAAATAGATCACTTATGCATTATCATAAATGGGTGGGAGGTCTTTCTGTTCCTAATTTTATCTGGTACTATTACGCAGCCAGGATAGCGCAATTGGTTTTAGTTTAGGTCCCCAAGAGTGCACCACGCTGGGTGGACCTTGAGTCCTCCCTCTTTTCTCCCTATTCTTATTCTGCTTTACTTTGGTCTTCTTGCCCTGTCTCTTCTTTACTACCTTCCTCAGCCTGTTTTGCCTTGCATTCTCTCTCCCTGTGGCAATCGGTTCACTTTAAGCTTTCTCTCCAATCGCCTGTCTCTCCTCTTCTCTCTTTTCTAGCTAATCCTCTCCTTACACCGGGGCTACATGTTTCCACCTTTCGATAGTGGGTGGAGGCAAAACTGACTTATTTGTCTAATTATTTTTTTCAAATTAGGAAACGGTTGATATCTCTAGACTTACTGATGTCTAGATTTCCCTCCCTCCACTTGAACATTACAGGGCTCACCAAATTTTATCCTTTTTTTCATCACAGGGCCCTAGACATTTTGAGGGTACTCTGACCCCTTTTGAAGGCTATTCCCTTTATTCTTCAGGCCTCCCTGGTCTTTTATCTTCTTTATATGTGCAATTTAACTCCCCTTCCCCTAAGGATCGGAACCTTAAATTCATGGTGGACTGGGAGAGTGATATCCATTCTGAACTCTCTCTCTCGCAATGGCATGCCTGCTGTGAATCTGTTTCAAGGGCAGTTGGCAGGTGTCCTTGGCAGAAACATCTCTTAATGTGTTGCATAGAATGTATATGGTCCCAGCTAGGTTACATAATATCTACCCATTGGTCTCACCGTTCTGTTTTTGGGACTGTGGGTCTAAGGTTACGATGTACCAAATGTGGTGGAGTTGCCCCGTAGTTGCGACTCTTTGGCGACAAGTGCTTGACGTATCGACTGCCATATTGCCATGTTTCATCCCTGCAACCTCCGCATTCTGTCTCTTGGGACACAGACCTAGCCGAATGCCAAATTATGTGTTTAGATTGGCCCAGCAAATTTTACTGGCTACTCGCATTTATATTGCTTCTCAATGGAAGCAGGCTACTCTGTCCCTGCCACCTGTCCTTGCTAGCATTTATATAATAAAGCTTAATGAGAAATTGTCTTCCATCCTGGAGGATTCGGTGGAGAGATTTAATGTGGTCTGGGATCCTTGAATCTCATCCTCTTATTGTCCCCCCATGTCTCATTGCTTTTCACTTTATTGATAGGGGAGCGCGTGTCACCATTGTAATTGTAATTCTTTGTTATTACTGTAAGCAGCCTGTCTCCTTATTATTGCAACACCAAGATACATTTGTACTCATTCTTGCCACCTCCTCGATGTATGTATACTGGATTCTGTAGCTTTTTGTTTCTTTGTTGCCCCGAGGGGCTTTTGTATCTATTCTATTGTGATGCTTTATCATATTGTAATGCTACCTTTTTACTCTAAATAAAGCGTCTTTGATTGTTAAAAATAATATGTAAAACAAAACAAAACTAAGAGAACAATTGGCACCTATAGTACCCAATCAGAGCGCAGCTTTCATTTTATCACAGCAACCTAAGAAGTAAAAGCAGAGTTGTGACTGGTAACTAAGGCCAACATGGGCAGTTTTTCTGTCATACAGTTTTGAAAGATAAGCCTTGCGGATGTTAAAAACAACTTTCTGCTAGATTGCAGTTTTCTTTGCATTTATTGGCATTGGAAGACATCCATGCCTATGGGTAAAAAAATCTCACCCAGGTCAGCCGCAACACAACAATCCACGGGAACTGAGCACGGATAAGTGCATGTGTTAGGCAAAGTGCCAAGCTAAGGAATGTTTGTGGGTTAAGAAAAATGTTCTTTCCAATTGAAGATGTCATTCAAGTTTAGGCTGCAGTAATAAATAACAGAGTAAAATGAGGCAATGTTGGCTTTCAGATAGCAGTTTGTTAATACTGTATATTCATATCCAGTATTTTCCCCATCACTGTCAGATGTCATTGATGCAATGTTCCCTGTTAGTAATAACATTCTCTCATCTTTGTGGTCTATTATATATATGTAATTACTTTGGCTGTTTGGTATTAATATCTACAATAAAATAACTAGGCATTGTAATAAAATCCCCAGGTAAAGTATAAAAGGTCACAATAAAATAACCTTATTTCATTCTTTGCTGAAAAATTCCAAAGAATGCTAGGCATTGCAAAAAGTACCTAAGGCATTCTATACTATACCTTAGATTTGCACAATGCTAAAAGTTCTGAAACTTGAGTACCTAGATACCTGTGTGTGTATATATCTATCTATCCAATATCCCATAGGTGAATTTGGGAAAGTGGTGATTAGGTGATTAAAGAGTCTGGTCTTAGGTCTCAAATAATTTAATAGAGACAGAGAAAGTCCAGCTCACCCTCTAACCCTGAAGTAGACCAAGTGCACCAAAACCACGGAGCAGTGGAGGCAGGATACAGACAAAGGAAAAAAAGCATACTGCTAGTGTTATACACAACTTTAAAATAGAATACATCTTACCAACTGATGGAAATCAGCTGAGAGCACACAATTAGAACAATGGATAACACGGGGGCATCACTACTCACGAAACAAGGGGTTAACATTAACCCCTGAGATAACTTATATTTTATACAGAGATGCAATCCGAAATATATATAAACCAAGTGTACATATAATTTGCATAAACCTCAGCATATATAAAGTTTCATGATATATAAAACTTTACTCAACTTGCAACTTTTGAATATGCTAAGAAGTTATTATTTTGGTGGTTGTTCACATTGTTGCATCTGTGTTTTTTGTCTTTTATATGTTTTCTTTTGTTCTAGCTAACACACTTTTGTGGTATCATTATATATACATCATGAAACTTTATATATCCTGAGGTTTATGTAAATTATATGTACACTTGGTTTATATATATTTCAGATTGTGTCTCTATTTAAAATATAAGTTACTTCAGGGGTTAATGTTAACCACTTGTTTCATGAGCAGTGATGCACCCGTGTTATCCATTGTTCTAATTGTGTGCTCTCAGCTGATTTCCATCAGTTGGTAAGATGTACTCTATTTTAACATTGTGTATAACACTGGCAGTATGCTTTTGACAAAGGGGGACACCACGAAACGCGTCAAGTCTGAACTCTGTCCCCCCCCCCCCCCCCCCCCCACGCTGCTTAGTGTTTCTGCTTGGTCTTGAAATTGGAGTAGGACCTGACAGTTCCTGGCAATATCCTGCTGCAGTGAGAATGCACCAAAATTGTTGTCTTGGGAATTCAAGTATTTACTTAATGTGACATGTCAAGAGAGTAAACTGATCTTCTTTAACTGTTTTGTATTCTCCCAGTGTCTGTGTCTGATCAGTGTCGCATTCTCTTGTATAGTCTGTATAGTAATAGTACTGCGTGACTTGAAATGGTATAAAACCACCATATTGTGGTATTATAGGGTATATTTGTGTTTGTTTAGTGGTGTCATACATTTGTCCTTTGGTGAGAATAAGTATATGCTGTTTCTTGACCATGTGATTAGGTTTCACAAAGAATTTGTGTTGAGGTAAAGTGTTACTGTCATTAGAAACAACTTTTTTTTTTACTGTAATACTTCGTTAGAAACTAAGCACATTCCTAATATACTTAATTTAAAAATGTGATTGCTAAAGATGTAAAAACATTGTTAAAAAAAATATAAATAAATAAAATAAAAAACACCCAGTAGAGGTCTCTGTCTCTTTAATTTTGCAAACGAATGGTATCCAAGCCTTTTTGGTCCTAGCAACAAAATTTTTTGACCCATTTGCCAAGGGGAGGGGGGGAGAGAGTGTGTTTCTCTCCCTTCTCTGCTCCATTCAGTGTATAATTCAGTGTATAATTCAGCTTTCATCATTGTGAGCTGAACCCCTTTGAGATCCAGATAGCTTGCAGCCTTTTCAGAAGAGGAGCATTTCCATGCACACTGACAAGCAATACAAGGTGTTAAATTATTATTTATATGCTAAATAATTTCTCTTTCTTCAACTTCTGAACTTATTGTTTGTGTATTTTCACCATATAGGTTCCACATGGCTCCATTAGAGTTATAAAAAGCATGCACTTTAGATACAAAGCTTTGCAAATGTCAAAATGTTTGTGCAGACCTCAAGAAAGGGAAAGGGGAGGTCCTGAAAAAATGCCCCCCAGCTTCCAAGAAAACCGCCAGAAAATTGAGCAAGGTAAAATATAGATCAAAAGGTGATTTACATTTAATTGCCTATAATTATGCATACAGGTCTAAGGGCACATTACTACACTGAGTTGAGAATTTTTTTTTTACATAAGAGAATGGTGAGCGGCATGGCCAAAACAAAGCAAAAGTCATAATGGCACATGTGTACTCAGGGGTGTGGAAATAAAAAAAAAAAAACTACTTGTCCAAGGGACTAAAGCGGAACACAATCCCTCAAGAAAATCCACTAGTCCTGGTAGATAAAATAATTTCAACAAAAATAGTACAATCCACTCCACTAGACCACCAGGGATGGATATAAGATCCCTTTAGACACTGCTGTCAACTTTGACAGCGGTGATCTAATGGTTTAATAGCGGCCGCGGTGATCGCAGCATGCCAGGCTATTAGCGGAGGGAGAGCTGTAGCTCCTTTTACGCCTGAGGCAACCACAGAAAAGTCTAGATGTAACTTTTTGATCACCTTATAAAAAATTTCTCATATGAAGTGACCAAAAATTAGCAATTCTGGACTATTTTTTACATTTACACCGTTCACCGTACGGTTTAATTAACATCATATTTTATTACTCTGGACATTTCCACATGCAGCGATACCACTTCTGTTTATTTTTGTACATTATTTTTATTTAAAGAAATTTGGAAACATTTATTAGGAAAGGGGCTTATTCACATGTATACGCACTTTTTAAAATATTTAAATCACTAATTTTCAGTCTTCATAGGGACTTATGTGTTACTGGGGGGTGTTCTGCTTCTCCAATTTATGTGGTGCATTTTGTGTCACAAAATGCTGGAAGTTGCATTTAGTTACTAGATAACTACAACTCCCAGCATGCCCTGATACAGCCTATGGTTGTGTGGGTATTACAGCATGTTGCACTGTATAGTAGTACAGTTAAGGTTATTGTGTAACATGCTGGGAGTTGTAGTTTTGGTTCGTGTCAGCTGCAGAGCCATAGTCTGTGTCAAGGAATACTGGGAATTACAGTTAGTAACTACAACACCCAGCATGCCGTGATGCAGCCTATAGCTCTGCAGCTGACCCCACCAATACTACAACTCCCAGCATGTTACACTTTATAGTTCTACAGTTTAGGTTATGGTGTAACATGCTGGAAGCTGTAGTTTTGGTTCGGGCGTGTTTGCGTTCATCCGTGGGGCTCTTGGTCGGCGGGCGAGTATGAAGGGTTCGGGATTCTGGTGGTGCAATTTAGTGCGGGTGGCCAGAAGCCACTAAAAATAAATAAAATTAGATGGCACAACTGGCGGTGGCGGCAGCGCCCCCCCCCCCCCCCCCCCCCGAGACACGGGCCCTTGGGCACTGCCCTAATGCCCGACGTGACAGTCCGCTCCTATACAAAACATTCATGCATACACATATCATACATGCACCAGCCACTGCCCCCATATCATACATACACACACACACCCCCGCCACTGCCCCCCCCACATCATACATTACATACACACATCACAGATACATCATACACATACACTCACACCATACATATACACACATCATACAGACACCCGCCGCTGCCCACCCCACATCATACATCACATACATACATCACACATATAAACATTATACACACATACATACACACGTCACACTTAGACAGACATCATACACACATTATACATTACATACACATCACACACATCACACACAGACAGACATCATACACACATACACTCACACCATACATATACACCATACATATGCACACATCATACATACACCCGCTGCTGCCCCCCCATCATACATTACATACACACATCACACTTAGACAGACATCATACACACATTATACATTACATACACATCACACTTAGACAGACATCATACACACATTATACATTACATACACATCACACATAGACAGACATACACACATCACACATTACATACACATCACACATAGACAGACATCATACACACATCATACATTACATACACATTACACACAGACAGACCTCATACGTACACTCACACCATACATATACACCATACATATGCACACATCATACATACACCTGCCGCTGCCCCCCCCCCAATCATACATTACATACACACATCACACATACACTCACAGCATACATATACAACCACCCTTCCTGCCGCTGCTGCCTGCATTCTCAGCCTCCTCACCTGAGCTGGCCATGAATGGACATCAGAACTGTAGTCACACCGCGGTGTGAGGTGAGATTTCCGTCCTCCCCCTCACCCCCCCGCTCTGTGTTTTCCCCGTGCAAACTAGCAACCTCCCCGTGGTAGATGAGGTCCTGTGGAGACAGAGCAGCTGGAGGGATAGAGCTGTGTGCGGGGGATGGAACTGTGTACCGAGCTGTCTACGTCCTTTCTCTCACCCTGCTGTGTCTTCTGAGCTGCGTCCTCCATCCTCCGGGAGGGGAGATAAGGGGGCGTGGCTTAATTATGTAACGCAAACGTGCGACATCGGGGTCTGCGGTCAGCTGGGGGCCGCAGCCCTCTCCATACACTCTGAGCGCCGGTGTGAGGTGCAGACTTGCATCGGCTCCTGCGCCTCACACCGGCATTAAAGAAAGATAAGGGGGAAGTCTGTCTGTCCCTGCTTGCCCGATACAGGGCTAAATCTATGACAAATTCACCTGCCCGGTGCCCAGAACTACTTGTCCCGGGCGTCGGGCGATAGGATTTTCCACATCCCTGGTACTATTATTTTTTCATCCCTATAGGTTTTGATCCTGGATCCACCTCTGCATCTTTCCATGGTATGGTTCTGATAATGCTTTATTTATCAGTTGCATACAATTTTGAAGTCCCTTCTTCTCCCACACTCCCCTTCATATACAGTAATGTACAGTAATGTAATGTCAGTCGGATCTGTCCAGTGTACTTTCTCCAGCACTGTGTCATGGTATGACAGAGAAACGTGTGTGCTGTCCTGTGACAAGTTAGAGAAGTAAGTAAAAGGAAGTCCCTGTGTAAGTACTGCTGGCAAACAACCCACCTCTGGTTTATCCTCCTGAAATGGAGAGAATGCACCATGAATGGCTCAATAACAGCAGAAAACACACTAAAATCTCCCTGTCACCAGAGTTAATATAAAAGCGTTAATATACCAAAAGAATGCATGTTTTTAAAATTACACTGATTTTTATACAGTGATTAATGGGAATCTGTCTGCGGTTTTGAGCTATCCAAATTGATGACAGCCCTAAATAGTCCATACCTAGCTTTTATGGCTGATAAATCTACTCCTTAAAGGAAATCTGTCATCAGAATCACCTGCACTAAACCTGTTACACAGGCTTGTAGTGCGGGTGATACTGATTAAAACGCTTCTTACCTGGTTAAAAATGGTTCAGCGGTTCTCCAGATATCTATATTTGTAGTTTTCTGTTATTCCCTGGCTTGGGACTCAGTGGGAGGTGTTATCATCTGGGACTCGGCCACACGTCATTCTAGCTGGGCGGAGCTGCCGCCCGGCTCATGAATATTCATGACCTTATCCTCATGCACCAGACCTAGAAAAAGGAGTTAGACCACGAGGATAAGTCCATGAATATTCATGAGCCGGGCGGCAGCTCCGCCCAGCTAGAATGACGTGTAGCCGAGTCCCAGATGATAACACCTCCCACTGAGTCCCAAGCCAGGGTATAACAGAAAACTAAAAGATATAGATATCTGAAGAAGCGCTGAACCATTTTTAACCAGGTAAGAAGCGTTTTAATCAGGATCACCCGCACTACAAGCCTGTGTAACAGGTTTAGTGCGGGTGATTCTGATGACAGATTTCCTTTAATGTCCCTGCTGCTGTATCCTGAGGTGTCAAAAAGGTGGAAACTTCTCCTCACATGCACAAAACTGCCCCGTATTGAGAGCCTCCCCATCTCCGCATACCAGCTATGATAGACAGATTCCCTTTACGCAGATAAAACCAGAGACCCCATTTAATCTATTAATCATTTGTGTTTACAAGATGTATGCCTGTAAATGAACAATCAAGCTAGACAAGTCAAACTATATATACATATATATATATATATATATATATATATATATATCTTAAAAATAATAGTAATAAATATATATTATATATATATATACATATACATACACACTGTGACAGAGTGTCTGGAGAAGTAGTGGACGGGGTCTATGTGTGCCCGAGGTTCCTCACTTATGTAACTTAAAGCAACCAGGGAAATGTTCAGCAGAGGTCTATGCAGACATCTCTGCAATTTGGGTTTGTATAAAACCTGTGTGTTTTTAGGGCCTGTGTTGCTGGAGTGGGGAGAGAAGGGTGGGCCCCCACTCCATCCGGACAGTCCGGGTTTTGGGCTGTCAGGTAATCCCTCCTCAGGTGTGCTGGCCTGATATAAGGCTGAGAACGCAGACACATCTCTCTCTCAGCCTGGGAACAGGTTATCTGCATGGAGCCTGTGAGAGCACTACAAGTGGTATGGACATCGCTATATTGTTTGGTGCCCGGTATTAGGCCGGCACTTGGTTAGTGAGGTTTCCTGTTGTTAGTTAGAGCCGGACAGCCTTAGGATTTAGTTTTTTTATATTTTATGTTCTGTACCTCAACCTGTCAATAAAACTGGCTGAGGTCAGTTAAACGAATCCCCTGCTGTTTGGACTGCAATTTCTACAGTGTTCCTGCAAAACTGTGCCTGTCTACCCAGGAGACGTTATCCCCGTTACCTAATCCCTTACACCACATACAATGTATATATCAAAAATGTATTCAAAAGTCAAATGCTGTGATGAACTGTCATAGAAAGACTAAGCAGATATAAAGATAAATAAACAGTAATGGCACATACAAGTTCAATAGAAAACCAGATAAGGCTGGGTTCACACTACGTTTTCTCCCATACGGGAGCGCATACGGCAGGGGGGAGCTAAAACCTCGCGCTCCCGTATGCCTTCGTATGCGCTCCCGTATGTAATTCATTTCAATGAGCTGGCCGGAGTGAAACGTTCGGTCCGGTCAGCTCATTTTTGCGCCGTATGCGCTTTTATAACCGGACCTCAAACCGTAGTTGACCACAGTTTTAGGTCCGGTTGTAAAAGCGCATACGGTGCAAAAATGAGCTGACCGGACCGAACGTTTCACTCCGGTCGGCTCATTGAAATGAATGACATACGGGAGCGCATACGAAGGCATACGGGAGCGCGAGCTTTTAGCTCCCCCCTGCCGTATGCGCTCCCGTATGGGATAAAACGTAGTGTGAACCCAGCCTAAGAGTATTCTCACTGACAGTACTACTATCCCACCTGGAGGTCCAGCTGGACCTTTTAATCCTGGTGACCACTGACTTCCTGGAGTACCCACTGGACCTATAGGACCCTTCCTAGTATTTATACCTACAATAAAAATTTAAAAAACAATCAGTTAGCTATTTTGTTTCATAAAGATTTCCACATTTTATAGAGTCAATCTCTTCAGGTTATGTAGATATTAACCTCTTCCACTTCCCCTAGGATGCTGCCCCACATATTTTAGACCAGCAGTAAGCCATCTCATTTGCTCCTATTTTACTCAGCAATTGTATGAGAGCTTGAAATGTATGTTACTCACCTTCCTGGGCTAAAAAGGAGTCTTTTTCTTGATACAACACTGACCCTGCAAAATGAAGACACTAACAAGTGATGGAGTACAGGAAACCGTAGAGATTGTATAAGCTTAATGGCATGCAGTTATGGAAGAACACTATGAATAATGGTAAAGTCAAATGCACACAGCTGTTTAGGTGACACTTGTAGAAGGTTAATGAATTGGATTTGTTGGTGTGGACGTCAATACACAGGATGTTCAGCAACCTCTCCCGTTACTGGTTCCTTCCTACATCCTGTGACACATATCCTTGGACACCATAGACCATGCAATGCGTACATGCATATGTTTAGAGAAAACTGTTTTAACAGTGTGCAGTGAGACAGGGATCATGAAGTTACAGACATGATCTAGTCAGCTTAACACCTACATCATTAAATTGGGTCTTCTGGGCCGTAAAAGGGCAGCTGCGCTAAGATGTAAATAGTATAAAGGTACATAGTCACCTTTTAAATTCCCCAGCTCTGTGGCACCATGCTCCTATGGTCCCTGCTTGCCTCAGTATACATTGCTGCAGAAATGACTAGCATACCGGCACATGACCACTTCAATGGGCAGTACTCACTGACATCATTGCTGTGACCACTAAATGGCTACAGCTGTCAAGTATTGTAATTTATAATTCTGCTCAGGCAGGGGGGAAAAGGAGAATAACATACTGTACACCCCCTCCCCCGTATTTGTTCCTCTTACACAGCATGCAAGGCCACTATCCTGGATCCCTGTGCCACCTTGTAGCCCTTTCTGGGGATGGGGTTGGCATTGCTCTCTCAGCCGATGAGTGGCAGCAGTGGTGTCCCCCTTCAGTAACTGATTGGTTGAGTGGGCAATTCCTTGTGCCGAGCCCAGAAACAGCAAAGTCTGTCCTGTGGGACTGGATTCCATGAAAATGGCAGAAATATTGTATATATGAGAGGAAGGTGAGTATAAATTTGGTTTTGATTTTTTTTCTCTCTACCTTGCAAAGCAGAATACTGTATGTAAAAAAATGTGTTTGGTCCCTAACACATGACACCGACAAAACATCCAATTTCAAAACTTTTCTCATCATTGACTATGAGGGATTTTTTATGCAGGAAAACTTAATAGTTAACCTAATGCTTTCTATACCTTAAAACAACAAAAGCCCACATACTTACCTGACCCACTCAACTGGTACTCCTGATGTCTTATCATCCATTCACTGCTCCTGTGTTGTTTTCCCATCCTCCAATAACGTTCTGCTTCCCCAATCTGCTCTATAATTGGCTGAGAGAGGGATGTCATTGGACAAAAAAGGAAGAGGAGCAGCAACTAGAAGATATGACAAGTGCAGCGCTGGGGAAACAGGTGAAGTAAGTATGCAGGCTTTTGTTGTTGTAATGCATGTAGAGGCATTGGGTTAACTAATAGGTTTTAACTACCATTGCTAAATGTAGCTTATTAGTTGGTACTTTACAACAGCAGAAAATTTATACTGCTATGGAAAGAACAGTGCTTAGCTCACTAACTGATCTGCTCATCCGCTAAAGGTTCAGGAGCCAGAGATCATTGGCAGATTGCCCCCTTAGGCCCCGTTCACACAACGGAATTGCAGCGGAATTTCCGGGCGGAATTCCGCTGGCACAATTCAGCGGTGTGAACTTTAACATTAGTGTGAATGGGTCTCCGCGAGACCCATTCACACTGCGGAATTTCAGCGGCGGAAAGAACATGTTCATTCTTTGCGCGGATTCCACGAGCACTGCATAGCCGTCAATGGTGACGGCTCAGTGCCCCGCGGCCCTAGCGCCGAAGTACTTTTGGCGGTGGCCGCCTGGCGGAATCTCCGCTCGCTGAATTCAGCCGCGAGAATTCCGTAGTGTGAACGGGGCCTTACCCTTTTTATTTTGCTATTATATTAATCTTGTGCAGAGGAGAAGTTGCCCAGTTGCCCATAGCAACCACTCACATTGCTTTAAAAAAAAAAAACCTTTCAAAAATTAAAGAAGCAATCCGATTGTTTGCCATGGGCAACGGGTCAACTTTTCCTCTGTACAGGTTTTGATAAATCTCCCCCAATATCTTTGTCTTATATGGACTAATGCTGAATGACAATTACTGATGGATCCCAAATAATGCCTATAATGCATAAATATTTTCATTGCTTTGGGGAAATGTAAAATTATGTTGCCTCATTTCCACCCATTGCAATGCAGCAAAAATGGCAGCTTTATTGTTGACTTCGGGTGAAAATTAAAAGTACAAGATAAACATCATGGTAAATCAATGAAGAAGATAAAGAGAAAAACAGTATCATGCAAGTCCTACCCTTTATGCCCACCTCCCCAGGACTACCACGTGCTGGCAGGCTTCCCAACAGCCCAGATGATTCTGGAGGTGACCCATAGCCTTCTGCGGTATTGGATGCTAAGATGGTTGCAACCTAACAAAGTAAATATTTAGAGATAACGAATAGGGAACATTATGGTATCAAAAACAGGGTCAACTCCAACTGATGAAATTACCTTTGCTTCCAGGGAGCTGAGGCGTTCACTGAGCTCTGGAATCTGACTGCAGTTCAAACATCCTGGTTAAAGAGGAAATAGTGAGATAGAGGGCTCAAAAATAACATTATGAACCTGTTGTAATGTAAATCTGATATTGTAGCAAGGTTACTATACAAAGTACAGATGAAAAATTACAGAACTATCTGTATCTAACTACTTACATTTTTTTATCCTGCAGAATTGTTTGCACCTTTTAGCTACAAGGGATATAAGGACAAGTGTACAGCCGGCTTGTGGATGTTGGTAGGTCATCAGCCAATCCTATTTAGTATCAGTGGATTTTGCTGTTACTTGTCCCATGTATGCCCAACCTAAAATGGCTATCCAGGGTTATATATACATAGCTGCTTTCTTCGAGAAACAGCATCACTCTTGTCTTCAGGTTGTGTGTGGTATTGCATTAATTTCTATTGAAGTGAATGGAGCCTAGTTAGAATACTACATGCTACTTAAAGGGGTACTCTGCTGGAAAATATCTTATCCCCTATCCAAAGGATCAGTGATAAGATGTCTAACTGTGGGTGTCCCACCACTGGGGACCCCTGTGATCTCTGTTGTGGCACCCCAGTCTGCTCCATGCCGAATGACTGGCATCTACAGCCCCTTCTCATAGACATGAATGGAGGGGGCATGGTGTGACGTCACAAACATGGAAGCTCCAAGCTTCTGTGTTCCGGATAGTGTTGCTCGCGAATATTCGCAATTCGAATTTTATTCTCGAATATCGCATATTCGCGAATTCGCAAATATTCACGAATATAGCACTATATATTTGAAATTACGAATATTCGCTTTTTTTTTTCACAGTGCACATCACAGTGACCACCCCTCTCTGCTTCCAGATTGTGTGGTCTAAAGAAGCCTCTAACACTACTGTGTGAGACCGCCGGGCGTATATTCGCATATGCGAATATTCACATATGCGAATATTCGCTAATATTGATCCCTCCCTTCTGCTGCTTCTTTCAAGTTACACTGGTATACTCATAACTTTTCTCATATGCAAATTTTCGGATAAGCAAAAAAATGCGAATATTACGAATATGCGAATTTTGCGAATATATGACGAATATTCATCCATATATTTGCGAAATATCGCAAATTCGAATATGGCTTATGCCGCTCAACACTAGTTCCGGACGCCACTGCTGCCGGCTTGGAGATTGCGGGGGTCCCCAGTGGCGGGACCCCAATGATCAGACATCCTTTACATAGGGGATAAGATGTTTTCTGGCAGAGTATCTCTTTAAAGGCAGGTGTGTTGCTGTTTTAGGAACCTTGAAACCCAAACCAAATTGAGGAAAACTTGGTACTGCAATTGTTAAAATTGGATCATTATGTTTGCACAAAGACTTTTATATGTGAATTTTAATCATTCCAATATGACAGCATGTGCTATACTTTTAGGATGTTTCTTTTTTACTTTTTTTTCACAAAGCATGTACCATCCCCATACAATCAGACTGGTACAGACACAAAACATTCCAGTGTTAAATAATTCACCACGCTCATTAAAATATTAAAGCAATTTCTGTTCAGAGTCTTATTATGTGGTGAACAACATGCTAGATTGTGACTCTCGCTGTGTTCTGAGAGCAGTTTTCCGCTGCAGGTGCTGCTTCCCTTGTCTACATGGAAGTCAGTGATCTCACAGCAGCCGCACAGCAAGGATGACATACAGACAATCTGCTCTCTATTGGGTAGATCTTTATGTATGAAGTACAAAAATAAAAACTAACAACTTTGGCAGCTCTACAAATGCAAAAGACAGTATGCAGTTATGCAGCCTTAGCCTCCAGATTAGACCTTACATAAGCGGCAGAGCCATTGGTGTGGGCTGGGAATGGGAATAATGAAATATTAAGAAAACGTGACATATCATATAAATGCCGTAGAAAATGTTTACTATATTTATACAGATCTATTACTGATGGAGCATTGCCACTAGCAAGAAAATATTGACACAGAAGATTCATTCTTGCAAATGTTTGACAGGTTAAAGGGAACCTGTCATGACTTTCATGCTGCCTGAACCACAAATCATCAGGACAGTTCCCGCCTGCCCCGCTGGCTTTGATTGATAGATGTCTCCTTAAACCCAAACAGGTAGAGATCTTTAATTTAAGACTGGTGGGGGACAGGAAGGAACCACCAGGGTCCTCCTCAATGACTGGTGGTTCAAGCAGCATGACAGGTTCCTTCAACATCTCAATTGCATGCTACCCTATCTGGAATTTAAAAAAACATGTATGTTCCACTACCATATTTCTATGAACAGAAGTTAATGGTTACATGTAGCAATAGGTATGCATTGTATATATGTTTTCATCCTTTTTGTTTCTTTTTTCAATAACTTTATTCCCGACGTGATGTGAACACAGCCATGAATATAATGCAAGGCCCCTATATTTCAGTGTGTGTGGAGTAAATGTTGTTGCTTGCTCATTCCGCACATAATCACAGAGCGGTGTGTGTCGGCCGCTCCATCATATTATAACAGATGTTTTTAATTCAATCCATCTCGTCCTCGTTCCCTTCGCTCCTTTCTCATCGCCCTCCCTTCTCTCTCATGAAATCACTACTCTGAGCCTACCTTGCCATCCATTCTGTCTGCAGTCATTTCTCATCCCTGACCTATTCTCCTTTTCTGTCCTTGGTTTCTAGTCTGTTCAGTTTTACTAATCTTGTTTTCCTCAGTTCATTTATCACTCCTTTGCTGTTATTTACGTCTGCACTGCTTTTCATTTTGTACAATATACACCTTATAGAGACTCTTTTTTTTAACACAATCACTAAATGATCGTGTCCTTTATGGGACTCTTCCCATTACTAATGTGCCAGTCTTCTATATCTTTCACTCTATTTTGCCTTTCTATAATCATCTCATTTCCAGGCCACATTTCGGTGGTTGCTTTGGCAACAAGTGGATTGCACTGTGCAGCACTGGCCCTCCCCACACCAGCCCCTCGAAGGTTATGGGTAAGAGCCAAATCCAGGACCTATTATACATTGTGATGTCATAAAGGCTCTCAGACAGGAACCAAAGGAACCACCTATTATTATACTTATTATTTCTTTTGCTAATGTAGCACCAACATATTCTGCTAATAGATATGGCCTTTATTCACTTTGGCTAGCCATGGACAACAGGCTGCATTGAGGTAGGAGAGTTAAACTAATAAGCGCCATGTTGTATGCAACTCTGAATGGGTTAAGTAGGTTTCCCTTAAGCCGCTGATTCTCTCCCAGCTGCCCACTTTGTCCCAGCTGGCTTGGCGGAGTTTGTGAACTCTGCATTTAACCCCATCTGACCTAAGGAACAGTCTGGAAAACAGGAAGGTTAAAAGCAGGACAGACTCTTGTGCCCCACAATAAGCATTGGAAAATACGAGACCATGGGCACAATGTCATACCATGTCATGCGTACAATGAGCTGTGTGCACCATAGTAATAAAATCCTGCCTGTGACAATCCTGAGGTTGGTTCTCTTCCTACCAGACCTAATATCTCTGCTTTATTTCCTATTACATTTCGTTTTTGTTCTGTTCTTTTTCATTTAAATGCAACGACTAATGGCCATTCTAGACAGGCAGTGGGATAGGAGTCAGAGGACTCAGTATAGAAAATATACTCCCTACAGATGCTGGTTTAGTCTAAATATTACTCCCTACAGATGCTGGTTTATGCAATGAAATGTTCAGGGCATCTTGTGTACTGTAGTTGGAAGGACCTCTGGCAATGTCTGCAGCTACCCCCCCCCCCCCCCCCCCAATCTGCGACACTTTGTGTGTTGCTCTGTTTTTACAGGTGCCTGTGATTGTTCCTGGGCATCACTAGCCCCTTACTTGTACTCTTTGCTGTGTATCTGACTCTCTGATTAGTTTCCTGGTTTACTGTATAGCCTTTGTATTCGGACGCTAACGTTATCCTCCTGGCTTTCGGACCTCGGATTGTTCCTGACCACCTAATGTCTGATGACTTTCATGTTTTGTGACTTCTTCATTATTGGACCCTGGATCTGTATTTTGAATACCCACTGCTTAAAGTGTACCTTTCATTTGACACTTTTGACACTTTTTGCACATTCTCTCTCTGTGTCATGTGACCTGATTGGTAAGTTTATGGGGCTGTCCAGGTCTCATAGACACAAAGCCGGAAGGGGAGCACATGGCTGCCTGATTCTCTCCCCACTTATTCGGAACCTGAACACTCCAGACCCCAACCAATAAAAACTTTTGACATGACCATTGGACATGTCAAATGTTTTATAAAAACGCAGGTACCCTTTCATGATTCTGCTGATATGTGGCCACCAGGCATCTGAACCCGTACCCTGACAGCCTGAAGCCTTCTGGTTTGGTCTCTACCCAGAGCCCAAGTCCTGTAGGAACCCGTGGGAATTGAGTTCCTGCACTTTTTCCACAGCAGGAACACCGTTCCTCTTAGCAAAAGTCCTGCAAGACCAGCCCTCGAATAGAAATCTTGGGTTCCCACACTTTTTTCCCAGGAGTTGACCTCTGCTTCTTCACTTGACCTCCAGGTACAGACCTGGCTAGCTGGACCTTGCTTCCCCCCTAGCTTAGGGAGAAACAATCTCCATGGTTGGGGTCAGCCTATCAGGGCAAGTGGTTCAAGTAGGAAGGTACAGGGGTATAAGGACAGATTTGAGCTTCATCTCCCTCCCAGTCATTACACCTTGCTCTTCTTACCCTTTGCCCCACTTGATCACCATTTCTTGGAAAAGAGATGGTAGAATTACCCCCTTGCAATTGACCTCCTATGACTTCATGTTCTCTGATAGCTATCACAAATGAAATAATATAATCAATAATGGGTTACCTGAAAAGCTAGCCCCTTCCCGAATAGGTAATTTTCGAACAGCAGTACTGGCACGTGGAGCATCCTGTAACTCAGCCAAGGATGTAGGGCCTATAAAATAGAAATACTATATTTTATGTATAGCAGTTGAGTGCACTTCCTCCTATAATTAGTAGAGATGATATATTTTGCTGTATATCAAATAATAGCATGTTCTATACACACAAGTTTATCCCCCTCTCCTAAGAGGTCTCATAATGGTTATTACTTGCTGTGCGCCTCTTAGACACCCTCAATGCCATATTTATAAGTCAAATTGACACTTAACACAGTTTGAGCATTAATTTCCCTATAGTAAGTAGTAAGCACAGACATAAACAATATCTCACATGCAAAATGAGATTCAATGCTTTGTTCACACAGTGTGGGGGCAGCATCATATTATTTTCTAGTAACGGTTTTACATGCCTGTGGTTATAATTCATGCAAGAATGTATTGAAGTAGATAGTATGTAAGCAGATATTAGCAAGCCCAGGGCAAAGATCACAAGTGGTCAGCCAATCATCACTGAAAAAAAATAAAGGCCTCTTTGTGCCCATCAAAAACTACATTGTATTACAATCCCTAAAAAGTAAAAATGTTTGCACTGATAAGTTTTCTGTGTTAAATTCTATTAAGTGCTCCACAGCAAGAACATAGAACTTTGTAAACTCTAGAGAACTCTGAAGCTTAATGTTCGTCAGAAAGAGTCAGTGGTATTCATAAGTGATGGGACCCCATAGCAAAGATCAAACTATGCCTCCCATTATGGGGCCAGGGGATTGCCATAGACGACAAAAGGGCCTAGATGTCATGGAGTAAATGTCATTTTTCCCTATGTACTCTATTTAAAAGACGTATGCCCCGTTAATAGCAATGTTATTGGACATTTTATTGCATTTGTTGATTATGTATGTCATGTGAATATGTATATGCTGTAATACTATGCACATATTGGGGGAGATTTATCAAAACCTGTGCAGAGGAAAAGTTGCCCAGTTGCCCATAGCAACCAATCTGATTGCTTCTTTCCTTTTGCAGAGGCCTTGTTAAAAATGAAAGAAGCGAGCTGATTGGTTGCTATGGGCAACTGGGCAACTTTTCCTTTGCACAGGTTTTGATAAATCTCCCACATTGAGTGTAAGCGCCATACAATGCATGTGGAAAGTTTTCAGATCTTTTCACTATTTCACTTTTTGTTATCTTACAAACTTGTGCTAATATAAAAAAAATTGAGTCTTCCCCATCATTCTGCACTCAATAACCCATAATGATAGTGAAAACAGAATCTTAGAAATCTTTAATGTATTGAAAAGGAAACACTAAAATACTGCATTGACATACAGTAAGTATACGGATCCTTTCAGATTTTTTATGCCATTCTGCCATGAAAGGCAGATTGTGGAGTGCTGCAGTGATGGATGACCTTTTGAAAAACAGCAGAAAATGGCCTCCAGATGACCTGCCAGGTCGATATAGGTAGGGGCTCCCCAAGATCACATTCCCACTGAACCATGAACCTAAATTTAGGAAAGGAGTCAGAGAGTGTCGGAAAAAGTAATTGGTAAATAGAGGAGATAAGGCCCTTGGTCGACATGCCATTTTAGAGACTCAAAGGGGGAAAGCTTGGGACAGAGCAGGGAATGAAAGCTGGTCAGAAAGAGGTCACGGATCCATACGTAGAAATAAAAAAGGCAGTTAGAAAAACTAAACTTGTCATGTAGAGAAGAAAATGGAGGAACCAAATCCTGGAGACAGAAAAGTCCTTTATAGAACCAGGAACCGGACATAGAGGAGGTCATACCATCGGAAAGGTCAAGAGTGAAAAGGAAGGAAGATAATAGAGAGGTAGAAGGGGCAAGGGAATAGTGAGCATTACAGGGATGCCAAATTGCCCCAGTGAAGGCCATGGGAAGCAGAGGGTAGAGGGTTGCTCTGGGTGCGTCGGGGTGCATTGGTGCAACCCTGAGCTTCCCAATCAATGTCCACATTTTATAAGAAAGTAAGGAGGTACAATAGGGGAGTTGACCAAGTGGACAGCATGGTAGTACTTAGAAATATCAGGAAGTGCAAGAACCGCCGTAAAACAGGCGAGGTGAAAACCGTGCACAGAATCCTATGGCAACCATTCTGCCAGGCAAATTTATGAAAAATAGACTGTATAAGAGTGAAGCCAGAAAGCACAACAGGAAGAGTTTCAGAAAGATACAAAAACTTTGAAAGAATGGACATTTTAATGGCACTAATGGTAAAGAGGACAACTTAGACATCATAGCAGAGACCTCCGCTATGAAAATGGTAGAGAGAAACATAGGGAATAGAGATATTGACACCTAGGTATGTAAGATAGAATGTTCGTTCATAAACATTCTCTTATATGTTTCCTCATCTTTAGTTGTATTTTATCTTGTTATTATGGCTCCTGTCAAAGGGGTGGGATATATTAGGAAGCAAGTGAGTAGTCACTTCTTGAAAGAGATGTGTTGGGAGAAGGAAAAATAGGCAACTCTGACAAAGCTCAATGATGTGCATTGCGAGTATAGACTAGCCATTTGGACCAATCCCACAGAAGAGCTACAATTTACACACATTGCTCAAAGTGGCTATGACAGGAGAACTCACAGGATATTGTAGATTGCTGTTTATGGAGCTGTGGAGCCACAAACAGCTCAGATTGCCCATGATGACTCATGTCCAATGCTGAGTATGTCTACCAGGGGCCTTTGAGTATCAGAACCTGATCATGGAGCTCTTGAAAAATGGCCTGGGCTGCTAAATCTCATTTTATTTTACATCATTGTAACATTAGCGCTCCGGCAAGACACGCTGGCCATGAGCGCTCTCTTGACATGTCCCTGCTGTCGGCGGGATTGGGATTCGCATCACGGGACGCGCCCGCATGCGAATCTCAGTTCGTCACTCACCTCCCTGCTCCTTCCGTTCTCGCAGTGCCGGCGCGCGTGCCCCTGCCTCTTAGGGCGTGCGTGCGCTGGAGCTCTTTCATTTAAAGGGCCAGTACACCTTAATTAGTGAAATCACCTGTGTCCTCAGTTACAAGTTCCTGCACCACCCACACTTCCCTGCTGGATCTTTGTTGCCTTATGCCTTTGTGAAAGCGTTACTGTGTCTTGCCTTGGCGTGTTACTGACCTCCTGCTATGTTCCTGACCTTGCTCCTGTGCTGTCTGCCTACTAACCTCCTGCTACGTTCCTGACTATGCACCTGTGCAATCTGCCCTGACCTCCTGCTATCCTGAGTATGTCCTGTCTCATCCCCTCTGTGCCTTGCTTCACCTCAGCCGCCTGTGTGGTCGAGTCGTGCCAGGGGTATCGTTCCAGCCACAGCAAGACCATCCCGCTTTGCAGCAGGCTCTGGTGAAAACCAGCGGCACCTTAAACTCCACTCCCTGGCACGACCCGCGTCATCTGCCACACAGGTCCAGCGGATCCACTACCCCAAGGGTTCCTGTCCACTGAACAATGAGTGTTACAATCATATGGTCGGCCAAGAGCATGTACATTACTTACCTGAAGAAGAGATAACACTGGGATACACTAAGGGGAAAAAGTCAAACTAGCAGAAGTCCTTGTGGTGATCAGGAAAAATAAAGCACTCTTCAAGATTAAAAAGGCTCTGGAATGGGCTAAAATGTTGCTGCTTACTTTATTGTAATTCGACTACCTTTGAAGTGCTTTTACTTTTATGGATTCTTGGACTCTTTATCAAGGTCTGTGTTGCCTGAAAAAGGCTCTAGAAAGGGTAGAAACAATAGGAGCGCTTTTTTTGCTGATCACCAGAAGAACTTCTGCTAGTTTGACTTTTTCCCGTTTGCATATCCTGGTGCTCTCTTTACCGTAGGTAAGTAATGTACATGCACCTGGCCAACCATATGATGTAAAATAAATTTAGTAACACTATATACATTTTTTTTTAGTGCTGCTCTCCTGTGTACTCCTGTATATCTATGTATCTATCTATCTTATATAATATCTGTTCATCTACCTATTTTTCTATCTTGTATAAATATATAACCCCTTATGTTGACACTCATTAAGGCCAAACCTTACGTGAATTGGAAGAACCCTTGTTAGTGCATACCAAGTGCAATCCTGCATATGTTGTTTGCTAACCCTTAGTGTTACTGGGAGACAGGTACAAATCTTAATATAATCCCTGTGAAACACACAAAATCCTAAGTAATCTTCTACTATATGGCATAATCCTTTGCAGGAGACTTATTGGTGTTCCATAGGCATATATGCCCCCCCCCCCCTCCCTTCATGCTAGATTCATGTGAAAAGACAGGACTCTACAGCCAACTCGAATGGTTTATCTTAGTCACATGTTTTCCATTTTCTGCATTGGTGTTTCCCATTAGAATTTCCTATCTCTCCTGCCTGTAAAGCCTGCTGTATAACACGATTCAAATAAATATGTACTGGAATGGGTTACCGTGAATATAGATGGAAATCTTTCTGAATCTGTAGGTATATGGATGTATATGGCAATAGCACAGGACAGCAGATCTACCTGCTCCCAGTAAGTGAAGCTTGTCGAATGCAATCATAAATATATCTAAAGGAATTGCTGTTTACGCAGCCTAATATGTAAATGTAGGTTTAGTGAAGGTGAATTCATTAACGTCTAAATTATCTTCTGCCAAATCATTATAGACTTCAGCCATGTTGACTGATGGCAAATTAAATGTCTTCAAGGTTTTTAATTGTTGTGAACTCTCTTCAGAGGAGTTTATAGCTACAGAAATGTTGGAATAGAAAAATGGTATTATTAGGAGGAGTATTTGCTGACAGCACCACCTCATATTTCATATGGCGACACTCTGCTGATACTATGAAAGTGAGGTACGTAGCTGATATAATTAATAGGGGCACTCTTCTGGCACAATTGATGGCAAGAATGTAAACTGCACTGTTGGTGAGAGAATGGGGGCACTCTTGTTTTTTATGCAGGACTTATGTAGAGAATAAACATTTCAGTACAGTCCAGTGATGTGTTAAAGGATGCCTGTCGTTTCAGATGACTTTTCGGGATAAGCTGCCATGTGTGTGTTCATAAATTATTTAAATTATTATTAAAATTACAAAATTATTTCTGCCCATTATATAACTTCCAGTCTGCAGGCTTCGTCTCTAAATTTAAGAAATTTAAGTTCTCCCAGAGCTGGTAGGTGGAGCTCCCTCATCCCCCCCATAGACCTGTTGTCCTGCGGGCGCAGAACAAGGCTGAGCTAATTTTCAGAGATTATTTTAAAGTGTACCTGTCATTGCAAAAACTTTTTATGTAATGTAGATAATACCATTATGTGCATATTTTTGGGTGAAAAAATGCTCTCACTGCAGCTATTGCCTGTGTGTCTCTTTGAGGAGACCAAAGGGCGGGGCAAGCAGGGCTCTGTACAGGCTCCTGGCTTGTTAATCAGCCTGCTGTCCTCAGTGCAGAGCCCTGCTTGTCCTCAGTGTACAGAGCCCTGCTTGTCCTCACTGCACAGAGCCCCACTTGTCCTCAGTGTACAGAGCCCTTCTTGTCCTCACTGCACAGAGCTCTGCTTGTCCTCAGTGTACAGAGCCCTGCTTGTCCTCAGTGCACAGAGCCCTGCTGTCCTCAGTGCACAGAACCCTGCTAGTTCTCAGTGTACAGAGCCCTGCTTGTCCTCAGTGTACAGAGCCCTGCTTGTCCTCAGTGTACAGAGTCCTGCTTGTCCTCAGTGCACAGAGCCCTGCTTGTCCTCAGTGCACAGAGCCCTGCTTTTCCTCAGTGCACAGAGTCCTGCTTGTCCTCAGTGCACAGAGTCCTGCTTGTCCTCAGTGCACAAAGTCCTGGTGTACAGAGCCCTGCTTTTCCTCAGTTTACAGAGCCCTGCTTGTCCTCTGTGTACAGAGCCCTGCTTGTCCTCAGTGTACAGAGCCCTGTTTGTCCTCAGTTCACAAAGCCCTGCTTGTCCTCAGTGTACAGAGCCCTGCTTGTCCAAGTTAAATTGAGGGAGAGGATGTATCCAAGCAGCAAAGCTGGGTTATGGTTTATGATTGCTTAACCCACTATGGTGAAGAAGATGGTTGTGGAGAAGTGTGCTAATTTTCACATTGTTCTGACCAGTCATTTTAGTGAAAACTATGTTAGTAGAATATTGCACAATTCAACATGGCTGCCAAATATTGTGGTACAAAAATTGATCGTAAATACGGTCATGGCCGTAAATGTTGGCACCCCTGAAATTTTTCTAGAAAATTTTGTATTTCTCACAGAAAAGGATTGCAGTAACACATGTTTTGCTATACACGTGTTTATTCCCTTTGTGTCTATTGGAACTAAACCAAAAAGGGAGGGGAAAAAAGCAAATTGGACATAATATCACACCAATCTTCAAAAATGGGCTGGACAAAATTATTGGCACTCTTAAGTTAAGGGTGCCAATAATTTTGTCCAGGCCATTTTTGGAGTTTGGTGTGACATTATGTCCAATTAGCTTTTTTTCCTCTTTTTTGGTTTAGTTCCAATACACACAAAGGGAATAAACATGTGTATAGCAAAACATGTGTTACTGCAATCCTTTTCTGTGAGAAATACTTCATTTTCTTGAAAAATTTCAGGGGTGCCAACATTTACAGCCCTGACTGTATGTGTGCTGATTATCACATTGTTCTGACCAGCAATTTTAGAAAAAACTATGTTTGCAAAATATTGCATTTGCGGAGAAAATAACATGCAGAATATTGAGCAATCCAATAAGGCTAACAAATGTGATTATTTGTGATAAAGAACATGATCTCGAATATGTGTGGTAATTTTTAGATTGTTCAGACCAACAAATTCAGAGAAAACTATATATGCAAAATATTGTGCAATCCAATATGGCTGCAAAACCAGGTCATCATTCGTGGTCAAAAAAGTGCTCAAGAACGTGTGCTAATGTTTACATTATAATGAGCAGCATTTTTGGAGAAAACTATGTATGCAAAATATTGCACAATCATATGTGGCCGCCAAACTAGGTCATCATTTGTGGTACACAAAGTGATCATGAACATGTGTGCTAATTTTCACATTGTTCTGACCAGCAATTTTAGAGAAACCTATGTATGTAGAATATTGCGAAATCCAATATGGCCGCCAAATCTGGTGATCAACTGTGGTACAGAAAGTAATCATGAACATGTGCGCTAATTATCGCACTATTCTGACCAGTTATTTTAGAGAATAGAATATTGGGAAATTCAATATGGCCGCCAAATCTGGTGATCAATTATGGTACAGAAAAGGATCACAAACGTGTGCTAATTTTCACACTGTTCTGACAAGTAATTTTAGAGAAAATTATGTATGCAGAATATTGCACTATCCAATATGGCTGCAAAATATTGTGATCAATTGTAATACAGAAAGTGAACACTCTACCATAGTGCAAAGAAAAATAACTTTTAGATTACCAGTGTACATATTATACACATTTAAAAAAGTTGCATATTATTATTAATGTTATATAAATGTTATTGGCGATCGGTGGCCATATTGAATATGCAAATGACCCAGTTGTAACAGCCTTGGTACAAAAGGTTACCATGGACATGTCTGCCAAATTATAAGTTATTCCAACATATGGTTTCAGAGAAGATGTTTGTAGAATTTTGTGCAATCCAATATGGCAGACACACCATGTGATCAATAGACTAGTAATAAACATACTAGTTAGACATTAATGTCTAACCATAAACAATATTTTATACATCAGTAGCTTTAGCAGTTGCAAAAAAAAGCAGATGTTTTAATTTTGAACAATTTAAACCAAGATGGCTGCCTTGTCGGGTGACCTAAGATCTTTAAAGGGGAACTCCCATGGAAAACTTTTTTTTTTTTTTTTTTTTAAATCAACTGGTACCAGAAAATTAAACAGATTTGTAAATTACTTCTATAAAAGAAAAAAAAAATCTTAATCCTTCCAGTACTTTTTAGGGGCTGTATACTACAGAGGAAATTCTTTTCTTTTTGTATTTCTCTTCTGTCACGACCACAGTGCTCTCTGCTGACCTCTGCTGTCCATTTTAGGAACTGTCCAGAGCAGCACATGTTTGCTTTGGGGATTTTCTCCTGCTCTGGACAGTTCTTAAAATGGACAAAAGAGGTCAGCAGAGAGCACTGTGGTCAGGACAGAAGAGAAATCCAAAAAGAAAAGCATTTCCTCTGTAGTATACAGCCTCTAATAAGTACTGGAAGGATTAAGATTTTTTAATAGAAGTAATTTACAAATCTGCTTAACTTTCTGGCACCAGTTTTCCACCGGAGTACCCCTTTAAGTAAAAAAAGATTAAGAACATAATAGCACTCCATTGTGCCAAGTTTCATAAGTTTTCTGTCAGCAGCTGTTTGGGCTTGCTGGGAGTTGTCGTTTTGAAACCTCTGGAGGTCCGCAGGTTGAAGCCCACTGCAGCCTTCGACATCATCCAGCCCCCTCCCTCTCACCCCCTTTAGTTTTGTACTCACCTCCGCTCGGCGGGACGTTAGGGTGCGCTGGTCCGGTGCTGCAGGACTGTCCGGTGGGGAGGTCGTCTGGTGTGATTGTGGTTCCGGGCTGCGATCTTCATTGGGGGGGCCTCTTCTCTGCGCTTCGGGCCCGGCCCCGGAATAGTCACGTTGCCTTGACGACGACGCAGAGGGACGTTCATTACCAACGTCCCTCTGCGTCGTTGTCAAGGCAACGCCTCTATTCCGGGCCCCAAGCACGGAGAAGAGGCCCCCCGGTGAAGATGGACAGCCCGGAACCACTATCCCACCGGACGACCTCCCCACCGGACAGTCCTGCAGCACCGGATCAGCGCGCCCTAACGTCCCGCCGAGCGGAGGCGAGTACAAAACTAAAGGGGGTGAGAGGGGGGGGGCTGGATGATGTCGAAGGCCGCAGTGGTCTTCAACCTGCGGACCTCCAGAGGTTTCAAAACTACAACACCCAGCAAGCCCGGACAGCCGATGGCTGCCCGGGCTTGCTGGGAGTTGTAGTTTTGAAACATCTGGAGGTCCGCAGGTTGAGGACCACTGTATCAGACATTGACAAGCGGTGATGATGAAGGGGGGGGGGCTGATGACATGTGGTGATGATGACAAAGGGATGATGAAGGGGGGGGGATTATGACAAGGGGATGATGAAGGGGGGGTGTGGGATGATGACAGGGGGATGATGAAGGGGGGGTGTGGGATGATGACAAGGGGATGATGAAGGGGGGAGGGGATGATGACAAGGGGATGATGAAGGGGGGGGTGGGATGATGACAAGGGGATGATGAAGGGGGGGTGTGGGATGATGACAAGGGGATGATGAAGGGGGGGGGTGTGGGATGATGACAAGGGGATGATGAAGGGGGAGTGTGGGATGATAACAAGGGGATGATGAAGGGGGGGGGATGATGACAAGGGGATGATGAAGGGGGGGTGTGGGATGATGACAGGCGGTGATGATGAAGGGGGGATGATGACAGGCGGTGATGATGAAGAGGGGATGATGACAGGGTGATGATGATGAGGGTGTTAATGACGAGGGTCTGGATGATGACAGGGGGGATGATGTATTTCCCACCCTAGGCTTATACTCGAGTCAATAACTTTTCCTGTGATTTTGGGGTTAAATTAGGGGCCTCGGCTTATATTCGGGTTGGCTTATACTCGAGTATATACGGTAACCAAATATAACAATTTTTAAATCTGTATCTTTTAGCGATTGCAGAAATGCAGGGGTTTCAAAAATGTGCCGCACAAACCAATATGGCTGCCTTACCTTGTGACCTATGACCTTTATGTTACAACAGATTATGCTTAGTACTGGGCTCTACCTTGGGGTAAAATTTCATGAGTTTTGAAGTAGCATTGAAGCAATTACAGGCATATGACATAAAGCCCCATAGAAATAATAGGAATAATTGTTGATATTTACATAATTCAAAATGGCCGCCGAACCATATGGTTGAATAACGTCAAACAAACATGTATGAGTGTAGGTCACAGTGTAACCATACATAGCTATTTGTACATCTGTATCATTAATGGTTTCAGAAAGACATGTCTTTGCATATAGCACTGAATATTGTCACCTAAATCAAAATGGCTGCCAATTTAAAAAAAAGATTTTTGAATATTGTTCAAAATTGCCATGAAAAACAAGATGGCGGCCTTACCATGTGACCTATGACCTTTATATGCACAGCTCATGGGACTAACACTGTGCAAAGTCTCATAAGTTTTGGAGTTACAGTGCAACAGATATAAGCATTTGAAATTTGTGGTGGAATAAAAATAATAATCTGAGCAAAAACAATAGATCCTGATATAGGGCCTGGAGTCTTAGACGCAGGGACCACATGGGGGCCCCCTCCTCACCACGTATGTTAGGGTTTATTTAATGTTGTCACTTAAGGGTTAATGTGTAGTTATTTCCCCTCATTTTCCCTGGCAGAGGGGCTGTATGAAGTGGAGCTTAGGGTGATGACATCACCTGTTGCTAAGATACTTCAGGTATCTGGGCAGAATAAAGGTAGTTGGTGATTGGTTGGTAACCCTTCGGCGGGAAGTTTTGATGTTTATAAATATACCTACTTGTGGTGAAGGGGTGACAGAAGCTACGTGTCAAGCACAGAAGAGGATCCCCACCCTCCCTTCCCTTATTTTATGCTATTTCTGTCACGGTCCTATAAAATAAAATGGGTGTCACCCTGCCTTGCTGGGCGGACAGTAATTTTGAGCTGGATAGTTATATACTATTTTATTTATTTATAAAGGTTTGCATTTATATATTATGCATTTAACCCCTTAAGGACCAAGGGCGTACAGGTACGCCCTTGGTCCTGCTCTCCTGATATAACGCGGGGTTACACAGTAACCCCGCGTCATATCACGGCGGGCCCGGCGTCATAGTGAAGCCGGGACCCGCCTCTAATAGCGCGCAGCGCCGATCGCGGCGCCGCGCGCTATTAACCCTTTAGCCGCGCGCTCAAAGCTGAGCCGCGCGGCTAAAAGTGAAAGTGAAAGTTCCCGACTAGCTCAGTCGAGCTGTTCGGGATAGCCGCGGCTAATCGCGGCATCCCGAACAGCTGACAGGACAGCGGGAGGGCCCCTTCCTGCCTCCTCGCTGTCCGATCGCCGAATGACTGCTCAGTGCCTGAGATCCAGGCATGAGCAGTCATGCGGCAGAATCATCGATCACTGGTTTCTTATGAGAAACCAGTGATCAATGTAAAAGATCAGTGTGTGCAGTGTTATAGGTCCCTATGGGAGCTATAACACTGCAAAAAAAAAGTCCTCCCCTATTAAAAGTTTGAATCACCCCCCTTTTCCAATAAAAAAAAAAACACAGTGTAAATAAAAATAAACATATGTGGTATCACCGCGTGCGGAAATGTCCGAATTATAAAAATATATCATTAATAAAACCGCACGGTCAATGGCGTGCGCGCAAAAAAATTCCAAAGTCCAAAATAGTGCATTTTTGGTCACTTTTTATATCATTTAAAAATGAATAAAAAGTGATCAATAAGTCCTATCAATGCAAAAATGGTACCGTTAAAAACTTCAGATACCGCCCCATACACGGAAAAATAAAAAAGTTATAGGGGTCAGAAGATGACAATTTTAATTTTCCTGCATGTAGTTATGATTTTTTCCAGAAGTCCGACAAAATCAAACCTATATAAGTAGGGTATCATTTTAATCGTATGGACCTACAGAATACATAACAGGTGTCATTTTTACCGAAAAATGTACTACGTAGAAACGGAAGCCCCCAAAAGTTACAAAACAGCGGGTTTTTTTCAATTTTGTCGCACAATGATTTTTTTTCCCGCTTCACCATAGATTTTTGGGCAAAATGAATGACGTCATTACAAAGTAGAATTGGTGGCGCAAAAAATAAGCCATCATATGGATTTTTAGGTGTAAATTTGAAAGAGTTATGATTTTTTAAAGGCAAGGAGCAAAAAACGAAAATGCAAAAACGGAAAAACCCCCGGTCCTTAAGGGGTTAAAGTTATTTATTATTGGATTATTTAAGAATAAATAAATAGGACCGTGGCCTTTTCAATCCATTAATTTGTCGTGCCTCGTTATTTATTTTATTATTTTCCGGGGTTGGGAGGCTAGGCTCCTATGAGCAACTTCATTGCTTGGCCACCTAAATATAGTGCTTTGACCAAGGGAAATACACCAGCATGTGTAAAACTAAAACTAAATTTGGGAGCAGAAATGCTACCTCTATGAAGTATTTGTCCATTTGAAAGAACTGTAAAACGCACATTTCTTTTCATCTGTGATCATCTGCTCTAATAGGTTTAGTTTGAAATAACAATTTCTATTTAAATAAGCAAGCAGCGGAAGTTCCTGTTTGTCATTTATCATGCCATCTTTCCTGCACCCTTCATTCTATTCCCCTCAGGAGATGCTAGTGTTGTATATTAAGAAACCCTGTGAGATCCAGCAAGAGGGGCACAGGTCACAGAGACTGAAATAATCTTAGATCTGCTGTAGATTTACATCTTCCTTCTGTCACAGGCAGGAAAAGACACAGCTGCTTTGCTAAACGGAACAACGCCCCTAAAATGCTCAGTATGATGGACTATGAACCCTCTTCTACCTTTATAACCGACTTATAAATATGATTTGGAGAAAATGATTTTGAATACATGGAGGCAGATAACGTTAGCATCAATATGGCTGCATATTAGAGAGGCTGATTCAGAAAGGGATGGAGCCTGTAGTAAAGGCCTGTAGTTAGAGTAACATCAGGTGTAAATGGTCAGTGACTGCGGATCTTTCCGAATAAATTTAGTAAATATGTTTCACATAGAAACTGCATTTTGCCTTCGGTAAACCAATTCGAAACAACTGAGTGTTTATGTCATGGGAAAAGTTCGGGCTGGCCAAAGACTTCAGAAGAGATAGTGAACAGGATTCGAGCCATGTAATGGGTTCACACCACGTTTTTGCAATACGGTTCCGTATCAGGATTTTTATAAAAAAAAACAGATTCCTCAAAACCTGACTAAACTGTATCAAAACGTGTGTACCAATTTTTATCTGTACAGTGGTCCCTCAACATACAATGGTAATCCATTCCAAATGGACCATTGTTTGTTGAAACCATCGTATGTTGAGGGATCTGTGCAATGTAAAGTATAGGACAGTGGTCTCTAACCTGGGGACCTCCAGATGTTGCAAAACTACAACTCCCAGCACCGCTCGTCACCGCTGCCCTGGATGTCACCCTCCATCGCTGTTGCCGCGTCCCCGACGCTCCGGCAAGGCGTCTGCTTCCATCGGAATCCTCGCTCTCCATCGCCGCCATCACGTCGTTACGCACGCCGCTCCTATTGGATGACGGGACGGCGTGCACAGTGTCGTGATTATGACGATGGAGAGCGTCGACGATGCAGAGGATCCCGAAGAGGACTGAGGACAGGTAAGTGATCGTCAGCGGACCACACGGGGCACCGTAAATGGCTATCCGGCGGTGGCTGAAGCAGTCTGCACTGCCGAATAGCCGTTTATGCCATGGCCCGGACATACAAAAGCATCGTATGTTGATGCTGCCTTCAACATGCGATGGCCTCTGAGAGGCCATTGTATGTTGAAATGATCGTATGTCGGGGGGGTCACTGTATATGGTTGAAAACCATACACGGTTTGAAAAATGATGTCCGGTTGCATCAGTTTTTAAGAAAAAACTGTATACGTTTTTAACTTTTCACTCCATTATAAATAAAGTTTCACTTGTTCGATTGAAGAAAAAAAACTGTGTAAGTCAAAAACCGTATGGTGAAAACCGGATGGAACCGTACGCACATATGGTTCTGTACGGTTCCCATTGACTCCAATGTTAAAAAAAAACGTATACAGTTTAATACAGTTTTTCACCCGGACCAAAAACCGTGGTAGACCACAGTTTTCTGTCTGGCAAAAAAAAAAGTAAAAAACCGTATGGTTTGAAAAACGGACACAACCGTATACATTATGGTGTATACAGTTTTGAATGGAAAGTCTATGGGCACGGTTTTCTGTACGGTTGCATACATTTTTTTTTTCCAACTGTATGCCGAAACAGTATTGCAAAAACGTGGTGTGAACTAAGAGCGTAGTCCTAGAAAGTCGGACAGGATGACTAGTATGGAACTACAGTTGCCACAAACCACGGTATGGCATATCTTACAAGAACGTCTGCATTGTAAGACATTCCACATTACATCTTCTTCAGAAGCTGAAACCAGACAACAAACCAAAACACTGTGACCATTGCATTGACTGGTTGGTGTTCAGTGATGAGGCGACCTTCACCTCAGTGGAAAGGTCATTCACCGCAATGTTCGAATTTGGGGCTTAGGAAAACCCTTTATTGATTGAACTCAACCAAAGTAAATGTGTTCTGTGCAATAAGCAGATGCAAAGTCTATGGTTCCTTAATTTTTTTGCCAAGGATACTGTCACTGGCTGCTCCTGGGGCCAGACTGGGGATAAAAACCAGCCCTGGAAATAACTGCATACCAGCCCTACAGGTCAAAAGGCGCAGCTGCAACGTACATGACAGAAGCCTGGTAAATCAAATACCAGGCTTTCACTAGATAGGTTCTAAGCACTACAGCCTAAGAGGGTAGACTGGCATTGATTTGTCAAGCTTCAATTCCATCATGTTGTGGACTTGATGCTGTGCCTTCCCTGCCAACCAGGCCAGCAGCAAAAACTTTACAGGCTTGAAGCCAGGTAAATTGTAATAATGCCAGATATGTAGGTTGGTAGTTAGGTAGCCAGATATGTAGGCAAGTAGCTAGGTAGCTAGGTAGCCATGAGAGTAGATTGGTAGCTAGGTAGCCATGAGAGTAGCTTGGTAGCTAGGTAGTCAGGTATGTAGGTTGGTAGTTAGGTAGCCAGGTATGTAGGTAGGTAGTTAGGTAGGTAGCCAGATGTGTAGGTAGGTAGTTAGGTAGCCAGGTATGTAGGTAGCCAAGTATATAGGTAGCCAGGTATGTAGGTAGGTAGTTAGGTGGCCAGGTATGTAAGTAGTTAGTCCACTCAGATTACCCCCCCCCCCCCCACAGTAGGCAGTCCCATGTAGTTTTTGTTTTTGTTTATGTTCTGCTCAATCATTCATTGCACTGTTTACTATGTGACCCACGTGTATTTGTTCATGTTGTCTCTTTTTCCCAGGCTTCTCCCGGTCACTATGACATTGTACATGTCAATCAGGATTTATTATCAGCTTTTATCCTAATTGAACCTAGGATGTGACGTGTATATCTACTCTTCATTAACCTGTAGCATTATGCAATTGAAAAAGGCGATTAGCTGAATTAGCTATGTTGAAATTAACATAGATTTAAAGAGCATTTGAAAATATAAGATGGTGCCAGGATCTCTTCCTTTTTTTAGTCCCCAAAATTAGCCCCCCCTTCCCAAGTAGGCAGTTAGTCCCCTACAGATTAGTCCCCCCAACCAGCAGTTAGTCCCCCCAGATTACCCCCTCCTATAAGCAGGAAGACCCCTCATTCCCCCTTGTCAGGCAGTTAGTCCACTCCACTTACCTGGCATGAGAAATTAGCTGCAGAGGCCCCTCCTCCAGATGATGCTGCTGCTGCTGTACAAATATGGCCTCCGCTCGCTTCTCTGAGCCTTTTGCATAGGAGCCCGAGATACCTTTAACAGCCGGGCAGAGGCCACTCCCCAAGATGACAAGCGATGCAGCTGTCGTACAGATACAGCAGCCACGTAATGACATAGAACGTAGTGACGGCCCTGTTATTCTAGGAGAGTCTTTACGCGGCTGCGGTATCAGGACGGCAGTCGCATCGCTCATCATCTGGGAAAGGGCCCTCTGCCCGACAGCTAATGGAAATCCTACATGAACTGCCCAGCGTTTAAAAAAATGAGAGCCTGAGGTGGAGCTCCTACTCAGGCCCAGTCTTGTTAACACTGTCGCGTCGGCTGGCTGGCCCACCGGGGGAGCGGCCTACTGGGAATTTTCCCAGTAGGCCAGCAGTTGGATCAGCCGTGTCGGAAACAACCAATTTTGCACTGGCCTCCAAAATAGCCAGATCTAACATCGTGTGACTTCTTTCTGTGGGGCTACATCAAGGACTCTAAAAGACCTAAGACACTGAAACAGTCCATATTCTAGTATATGCTGGCACGTGACTGAACAGAACTGGGGTACTGTTTAGATATTTACCGTATCACCAATAGAAATCATTTTGGATGTTTGTAGTGTATGGATAAAACTTGGATAGATTGGATAGATGGTGTGTCTTTGTGTGAGTGATTGAAAATAAGATCAGGACATGTAATACAAAAAATGTCTATTTTTTTTTTTCTAGGGCCTATCTATGAGATTAAAGTAAGTAACATTGCAGCTATTTGTGATTTGCATGCAGAGCTCCTGATCTATTTATGTGGAAAAAGATGTATAAAACTGCAGAAACCTCAGATTTTTATTTTTTTATAGTATTGATAAATGTAATAAATGTAATTTTTCACAAGGGTGCAGTACCTGGCTTTTATCTGACCTGTACAGAATACATTTTTATTTGTAAGATTAACTAAATGGACATAAAAATAACAGAGAGTCCTTGAGTTAGCAGTAAATCTCTACTCACATTGGGTTACAGGCACTTTTTCAACATGCCTGGAAATACTCATGTATACCTGTATAACAGATACCTCTGAGCCATGCATCTGTATGCCATACACTGCCAATATGTTACCATTACAATAACAATTATGCTGCATGGATACATTTTATGGTGACCAAATGGGCAAGATTGGTGTATGTGCCAGGAACATTTGTGCTACACTTATCATGCTTTAGACAATTGTGTAGCTTGTCTGAAAAAGAAGCTGGCTTTGCTTGAAAGGAGATGTGGTCTATGTGACATGAAGAAAATATTCCAGAATTATGTATACCGTATTTTTCGCCGTATAAGACGCACTTTTTGGTGCGTCTTATACGGCAAATACACATTAAAACCTGTCCTATTGCGGCCATCAACGGCCGGGACCCGCGGCTAATACAGGACATCACCGATCGCGGTGATGCCCTGTATTAACCCTTCAGACATGCCGATCAAAGCTGAACGCCGCGTCTGAAGCGAAAGTGACACTAACCTGGCTGCTCAGTCGGGCTGTTCGGGATTGCTGCCGTGAAATCGCGGCGTCCCGAAAAGCTTACAAGACATCGGGAGGGACCTTACCTGCCTCCTCGGTGTCTGCTCCGTGCTGGGATCCCCTGCATGGCCGGCGCTCTCCTTCATCGTCATCATGTCGTCGCACGTGCTGTCCCATCATCCAATAGGAGCGGCGTGCGTAGCGACGTGATGGCGGTGACGGAAAGCGAGGATACCCGGCAGCAGAGACGTTCCGGAGCGACGGGGACACCCCGGGGACGCGGCGACAGCGATGGAGGGCGACATCCAGGGCAGCGGTGACAGGTCCGGAGCGGCGGGGACACGTGAGTATTACCTCCTATACCAGTGGTCTTTAACCTGCGGACCTCCAGATGTTGCAAAACTACAACTCCCGGCATGCCCGGACAGTCAACGGCTGACCGGGCTTGCTGGGAGTTGTACTTTTGCAACATCTGGAGGTCCGCAGGTTGAAGGTTCAGAATTTTTTTTTCTAGATTTTCACCCTTTAAAATTGGGTGCGTCTTATATGCCGGAGCGTCTTATATGGCGAAAAATACGGTAGTTAACCTAAGCTTAGACTAGACAGAGTCGACTAAAAATAGGGAGTTTATAGATATGGCAGATTCATAAATCAGTATGAGCCGCGGTAATAAATCTGGTATATTTGAAAACTGTCTAAGAATTAAACAGTATCAGTAAATCCCCACCAGGGTACAGAATTAACCTCACATACAACATATAGGAATTTCTAATTTGTTACCCTCATCACAGCTTGGTCCTTTGTACCCTGGACAACATCTCCACTCCAGTGTAGTCACCGTCTTATAGCTGAGTCTATAGGTTGGTCGGACAACTGTTCTATAACTAGAAATAAGTAAAACAATGGTTATGCCGAGAATCTGCATTAGAGAACAAAGGACAAGTAATGACAGCACATTTCTGCACTCTGTAGTGTGTATTCTCACCTTCCTCCAGAGCAGCCCGCTGCCCAGTGACAGTTCTGATATACCCTCTGCAGGAAAGTGCCATTCTGAACTTGACAAGAAACCGTGCGAGATATGGGCACAGAGCACCAATTTCTACAATAAATAAGTGATACAAGTACATTAAAACACAAACCACATACTTGATGGTTTATTACAGTTGTTCTGATCTGAAATAAAAAGCATCTCTTCTATAATAATAATAATAATAATATATATATATATATATATATATATATATATATATATACACACACATAGGGGGACATGTATCATTATTTGTGTATGGTAGAAGCAGTTTACCCCTTTTGCCGAATTCTAAATTGTGCGCAGATGCACTAAATTTATCAATCAAGCACAATGAGTTTCATAAATTGCGGGTAAATATAGTAATCTCCTCATACCTCCACTCTTTGGAAAATAGAATCGATGATTTAGAGCATCTTCATAAGTGCAGTCCAAGACGGCTTATATTTGCATTCAAAAAAAGGTACTTGCGGAAAATTTTTGGGTGTAAAGGAAAAGTACGCAGTTAATAAATCCGTGCCTACTATAGATGTCACTCCAAGGTACCGCGTATCGCGCCATCAGGAGGACATGCTCTATCAGAATGTACGCAAAAAAAAAAAGACGCAAAAAAACAGCTTGCAAATTTTTGCGCAAGAATTTACACACAAAAACAGTGTCAATTATTTGATACATGTCCCCTATACAGTATATATATATTTGTTTTTTATTTGCCTGAAAGGGAATCTGTCAGCTGTATTTGCTGGTTGAAGCTGCCGACCTGTTAAGTAGTTGTTAAGGTATTAAAGTAAACTTTACCTTTCCTGGAGCAGATGGTGGAAAAATGAGGGTTTGTGTTATAATCCAGTGCTTGTTATACCCCAAAAATATGGTATATCTTCCCAGAACATAAAATATATACATCCTGTGCAGTGTCTGAGCTATATACTAGTAAACCAATAAGACACTGGGAGATGAAGGGAGCCAAGGACAGCAGATGATTAAAGGGGTATTCCAGGAAAAAACTTTGTAAATTACTTCTATTAAAAAGTCTTAATCCTTCCAATAATTATCAGCTGCTGAAGTTGAGTTGTTGTTTTCTGTCTGGCAGCAGTGCTCTCTGCTGACATCTCTGCTTGTCTCGGGAACTGCACAGAGTAGAATAGGTTTGCTATGGGAATTTGCTTCTACTCTGGACAGTTCCCGAGACAGGTGTCATCAGAGAGCACTTAGACAGAAAAGAACAACTCAACTTCAGCAGCTCATAAGTACTAAAAGGATTAAGATTTTACAAATCTGTTTAACTTTCTGGAGCCAGTTGATATATACTAAAAAGTTTTTTCCTGGATAACCCCTTTAAAGGAGAACTACGGGATTGAAAAATGTATCCCCTATCCTCAGGATAGGAGATAAGTTTCAGATCGCGCGGGGTCCGACCGCTGGGGCCCCCGCGATCTCCCATACGGGGCCGTGGCTCTCCGGTTAGAGAGGGCGTGTTGACCACCGCACGAAGCAGCGGCCGACACACCCCCTCCATACACTGCTATGGGAGAGCCGAAAATTGCCGAAGGCAGCGCTTCGGCTCTCCCATAGCAGTAAATGGAGGGCGCGTGTCAGCTGCCGCCTCGTGCGGTGGTCGACACGCGCTCTCTATGCAGAGAGCCGCGGCTCCGTACGGGAGATCGTGGGGGGCCCCAGCGGTCGGACCCCCCGCGATCTGAAACTTATCCCCTATCCTTAGGATAGGGGATAAAATTTTCAATCCCGTAGTTCTCCTTTAATATGTGTTCGAACAGGTGCCCTCCTGAAACCCCACATGTTCCGTCACCTGTCAGTGACTTCCTCAGGGGTGCTTTGCTCAACAGGTTGAGTAAGAACCAGTAATACCTGCCAATACTTTTCCCTTACAAGATATAACACAGCTTCTCGGAGATCCTGACTGGCATTGAAATGTGCATTCTTCTGCAGAGTTACAGTCCTCCATGCTTGCTTTTTTACTGCTATCCCTATGTGTCAATCCTTTGCTGTAGTTCTGGCATTCTGTTAAAAAAAACTGAAGCTGGTTAATGCCCAGAGAGATTTAATTCTGCAGCTGATGGCCTGGTGCAAGCTGTCAGAAACAGCCAGATGCCAGGGAAAGAAGGCAAAGGTACTTTATTACCAATTATGTTTTCTCTATTATTTTATTCATAGGACTCAATGAGTACTGTATATAGTGTAGAGCAGTGGTCTTCAACCTGCGGACCTCCAGATGTTGCAAAACTACAACTCCCAGCATGCCCCGACAGCCAACGGCTGTCCGGGCATGCTGGGAGTTGTAGTTTTGCAACATCTGGAGGTCCGCAGGTTGAAGACCACTGGTGTAGAGGAAGCAGCAATGAAAGGAGGAAGGATCTGGGCCTAACTATAAAGTACCTCACAGATCTGTCTGATTTTGACACAGAATAATAAAGCTATGTACCTCAATTTTCTAGGATAAAAAGCTATTTGAGTAAACCACCACTTGTTTCAAAACATACGAGTTTGACTCATTTATGAACCTTTTTTGCAAAAAACAGCTCAAGGACTGACCTCGTATTGTATGTAGCCTATTCCAGATTCATTAGCAGAGCATGCTGTGTATTAGGGGAGAGATTGGCACAGTGTTCATACAGTGCACTAGTATTACGAAATCTCCCCCATGAGGTAAAAAAAACGCCAAAAGTTAAAACTTGGTCATCTATGGAAGTCTCATGGTGAATGGATGGATTAGGAGTCAAGCATGCATTGACCACTTTGGTTGATATGCTATATTAGGCCATATAGATATCATTGGGGTGGTCATCCTCTTGGGATCCTCCTGTGCGCTAGAAAGGAGATGTGGAGCCACTAGGGGAAATAATGAGAGTTATGCTGGGTGTAGTAGTCTCTGATGTATATGTCATGTTGAAGAACGGTGACTAACCCAATGTTCCTCTGTGATCACAGTTTTTGTCAATGATGCTGTTTCCAAATACAAAGTGTGGGAATGATACCTCCAGACACTAGGATTCAATGAAACAACTTGTAAACTTTACTGAACTTGTACAATTCCAATGTAATACAGATGCTTTAATGCAGCTTGGTAAGTTACAGCTTTGGAATCAAAAGAAAGTATATTTGGTCACTGTCCCCTTAAGTAGTGCATTTATAGCAACTTTACTGAATTAAGTAATCTTTAGTTGCTTCCTTGTAGATGAATATGTAGATGTTAAAGGACAACTGTAGTGCAAGACTTTTATATATTCCTGTGCCCGGGCCTCAAAAATAAATAAAATAAACTTTAACATACCCTCCTACGTTCCCCCGTCGGTCCGGTACTGGCCTCACGGTCCTGCAGTGATAACCTCATTCAACTTCCTGGGGATGGGGACGCCGCAGAGCCGTCGGCATATCAATATGCGATAACAGCGATGTCCCACCCCGGCCGGTGATAGGCTGAGCTCACTGTCATGTAAGGAGCTCTGGCCGGCTTCTTACATGACAGTGCTCTCGGCCTATCACCGGCCGGGGTGGGACATCGCTGTGGCCGGTGATACGCCGACGGCTCTGCGGTGTCCCCGTCCCCAGGAAGTTGAATGAGGTTATCACTGCTGGATCGTGAGGCCTGTGCCGGACCAACCGGGGCACGTAGGAAGGTATGTTAAAGTTTATTTTGTTTATTTTTGAGACCCGGGCACCGGAATATATAAAAGTCTTGCACTACAGTTGTCCTTTAATGTTCACTGGTTCTCAAGTTCTCAGGCCAATATTACTAAAACTGCTGAATGAGGATTTTCACAACTTCACTGTGGTACAAGGTGCAAAATGTAGACCTCACTTTACTTATTCAGCGGTGTCTGTGACATTTGGAAAGACACTTCCAGGGAAGTCTTCCTGACATGGCAGACAGTCAGCTCTGATACAACTGTTTTGCCGACAAAAAGATCTGTAATTCAAAGAGGCCCTTGTTCAACTTTTCTTTTATGAAGATAAAATGCTCCATCTTGGAGACAGGAATCTTCTAGAACGTTATCCTCAAAGCGTACATGGAACACGAGCAGGATCTGTGACTTGATTTTAGACCTAGGTATGACACTTGTGGCCTTAGTGCAGGGGCTAGGACATGTACACTTTGCACGCTGACTGTATCTTTCAGCAAGTGCAAGGCTAAAGAGATGTAACTCTGGCACAGGACAGGCCTAGAGTGGTTCTAACAGGATTTGGTCCTCCTCTTCTTTTAGGATAGACAGGTTGGGCCAGGGACTTTCTCCTGGGAGGATTGGCTTGGAGAGTCATGTGACCAAAGCATAATTCTTCTGTACGATAAATGTAGAAATGTTAACTCTTGAGACTATGTAAAACATCAGTGGATACATGAAATAAGATGCTATGCACAAAAATACGTTTGCAAGACTCTCCAGTACCTGATACACACATTGGGGGACATGTATGAAAGATTTTACCCCTGTTTTGTGTTAAAATTTTTGCGAAAAAATTTTTTTGGGCGCACATTCTGGTGGAGCATTTTCTCCAGATATGTAGGTTTCGGTGTCTCTTTAGTGACATATTAAGTACGCACAAATTTATTAACTGTGTACATTTCATTTACCCACAGAAATCTTGCGCAATGACCATATTTTTTACGCAAATATAAGCCATCTTGGACTGCACGTAGCAAGATGCTCTAAATCATCGATTTCATTTTTCAAAGAGTGGAGGTATGAGGAGATTACTATATTTGCCCGCAATTTATGAAACTCATTGCGTTTGATTGATAAATTTAGGGCATCTGCGCATAATTTAGAATTCGACAAAAGTGGTAAACTGCTTCTACCATACACAAATAATGATACATGTCCCCCATTATGCATAAAGCAAACATTTCAGACTCTTAGCCACCAACAAATTTCGCTGGATGGTAGCTGGCATAGCTGTATTGGGGCACTACAGAGAGCTCTTCAGCAAAAACCATGTTCACATCACATTGTTGTAGTAATGTTTGGAATGACCCTGGCATGTACTCCATGCATAACATTAGTTCTCAATGACCTAACATATAACTGACATTTATGAAAACAGCTAGTGGCACCGGTACCTTCTAAATGCGGTTTCACGCATAGGTATGCGGTTTCACGTATAGGTAACATATAACTGACATTTATGAAAAAAGCTAGTGGCACCGGTACCTTCTAAATGCAGTTTCACGCATAGGTATGCGCTTCTTCCGGCCTCGGAGGCCGGAAGAAGCGCATACCTATGCGTGAAACCACCGGCAGTCGCCTCAGAGCACCCCACGCCACCTTGTTTGCCGTGCCGGATAAGCAGCCCGAGATGGGAGCCGAACTACCAGATTTTACACTGTGAGTGCAGGACGCCTGTTGTCTTTGTTTCATACACATAACTGAGATTTATGCTGACTATGCTTTGTAATATAGAGGTAGCCTGCAAATAAACATATACCTCACTATGCATGTTTCTTTAATATAGGAGACTATAGACAAAATATGCAGCTGTATGGCATACAGCTACCTACATTAAGGATATAGGTTAGAACTGCCTGGTGGTGCAAATACCAAATGTAAGTCATGGCTGCCATGTCTCCGGCACCAGCTATTGCAGGGGAAGTGTTTGCTTGCCCACAACCTCCCCTGACAAAATCTGATGAGACAAACGGTAATAACATTCCAGAAGCAACTGAATAAAATAAAATATAAGAACATGAGAGAGTTCCTAATTTTCTATGTTATGGATCCTCATGTTTAGCATTCCTAGAACAGCATATGTACAGAAATGATCTATCCCAGCTGAAAAGAAGTATATATTTTAAATGCACATTTACATGCATACCATAATCCTCATACACATGCACTGCAAATGCTCAACTACTGGTTATTGCTCAAGGGAAGCGAAGCTCCTTTCATGAAGCTGAGGGAGTGTCATAGACAGATTGAGACTGCTCCAGGGGTAAACATAAAGCTTTTCCTATATACTATATGCCAGAGACCCCTGCAGACACAAGATGCGTGGATGAGAGTGTTCAAGGTGTGTGGAGGTGTGAGGTATAGAATTATACCAGGAACTACACAAGCTGTGCATATAAAGCTATACCATGACTACAATAATCAAATGAATCCATTTAAGCTCAATGTAGTCCTGCGTTTCATTGCCTTTAATCTATACATATAAAACTCAATGGGGGAGATTAACCCCTTAAGGACCGGAGGTTTTTCCGTTTTTGCATTTTCGTTTTTTGCTCCTTGCCTTTAAAAAATCATAACTCTTTCAAATTTACACCTAAAAATCCATATGATGGCTTATTTTTTGCGCCACCAATTCTACTTTGTAATGACGTCAGTCATTTTGCCCAAAAATCTATGGTGAAGCGGGAAAAAAAATCATTGTGCGACAAAATTTTAAAAAAAACGCTGTTTTGTAACTTTTGGGGTCTTCCGTTTCTACGTAGTACATTTTTCGGTAAAAATGACACCTGATATGTATTCTGTAGGTCCATACGATTAAAATGATACCCTACTTATATAGGTTTGATTTTGTCGGACTTCTGGAAAAAATCATAACTACATGCAGGAAAATTAATACGTTTAAAATTGTCATCTTCTGACCCCTATAACTTTTTTATTTTTCCGTGTATGGGGCGGTATGAGGGCTCATTTTTTGCGCCGTGATCTGAAGTTTTTAACGGTACCATTTTTGCATTGATAGGACTTATTGATCGCTTTTTATTCATTTTTTCATGATATAAAAAGTGACCAAAAATGCACTATTTTGGACTTTGGAATTTTTTTGCGCGCACGCCATTGACCGTGCGGTTTAATTAACGATATATTTTTATAATTCGGACATTTCCGCACGCGGCGATACCATTTATGTTTATTTTTATTTTTATTTACACTGTGTTTTTTCTTTTATGGGAAAAGGGGGGTGATTCAGACTTTTAATAGGGAAGGGGTTAAATGATGTTTATTCACTTTTTTTTTGCACTTTTTTTTTGCAGTGTTATAGGTCCCATAGGGACCTATAACACTGCACACACTGATCTTTTACATTGATCACTGGTTTCTCATAAGAAACCAGTGATCGATGATTCTGCCGCATGACTGCTCATGCCTGGATCTCAGGCACTGAGCTGTCATTCGGCGATCGGACAGCGAGGAGGCAGGTAGGGGCCCTCCCGCTGTCCTGTCAGCTGTTCGGGATGCCACGATTTCACCGCGGCTATCCCGAACAGCAGCCCACTGAGCTAGCCGGCATGCTTTCGGTTTCACTTTAGACGCGGCGTTCAACTTTGAACGCCGCATCTAAAGGGTTAATAGCGCGCGGCACAGCGATCAATGCCGCGCGCTATTAGCCACGGGTCCCGGCCGTTGTTAGAGGCCGGGCCCGACCCGCTATGACGCGGGGCCACGCCGTGGCCCCGCGTTATAGATCGGGAGTGGACACATGACGTTCCAGTACGTCATGTGTCCTTAAGGGGTTAATCAAAACCTGTGCAGAGGAAAAGTTGTCCAGTTGCCCATAGCAACCAATCAGATCACTTCTTTCATTTTTCAGATGCCTTGTTAAAAATTTAAGAAGTGATCGGATTGGTTGCTATGGGCAACTGGGCAACTTTTCCTCTGGACAGGTTTTGATAAATCTCCCCCAATGGGTGTATGATGTTCCAGCATCACGTCCAAATGAATGAAGATATTACCATGAAACTTGGCACACATGTTACTTATATATCAACAACAAACATAGGATAGGTAATTTAACCCTTATCCACCCCCATTTGTTAAGGGTCAGGGTTTTTGTTTAAAGTTCCATACAAGTCTATGGGAAATATATGTTACTGCATAACTTCTAAACTCAAAAAAATAAAGGGAACACTAAGATAACACATCCTAGATCTGAATGAATGAACTAATCGTATGAAATACTTTCGTCTCTACATAGTTGAATGTGCTGACAACAAAATCACACAAAAATTATCAATGGAAATCAAATTTATCAACCCATGGAGGTCTGGAAATGGAGTCACACTCAAAATCAAAGTGGAAAACCACACTTCAGGCTGATCCAACTTTGATGTAATGTACTTAAAACAAGTCAAAATGAGGCTCAGTAGTGTGTGGCCTCCGCATGCCCATATGACCTCCCTACAACGCCTGGGCATGCTCCTGATGAGGACTAAAGCATCCGCCAACTCCTGGACAGTCTGTGGTGCAACGTGACGTTGGTGCATGGAGTGAGACATGATGTCCCAGATGTGCTCAATCGGATTCAGGTCTGGGAAACAGGCGGGCCATTCCTGCTGACACACTCCAGCCACATGAGGTCTTGCATTGTCTTGCATTAGGAGGAACTCAGGGCCAACCGCACCAGCATATGGTCTCACAAGTGGTTTGAGGATCTCGACTCGGTACCTAATGGCAGTGAGGCTACCTCTGGCAAGCACATGGAGGGCTGTGTGGCCCCCCAAAGAAATGCCACCCCACACCATTACTGACCCACAGGCCAAACCGATCATGCTGGAGGATGTTGCAGGCAGCAGAACGTTCTCCACGGCATCTCCAGACTGTCACGTCTGTCACATGTGCTCAGTGTAAACCTGCTTTCATATGTGAAGAGCACAGGGCAACAGTGGCGAATTTGCCAATCTTGGTGTTCTCTTGCAAATGCCAAACATTCTGCACGGTGTTGGGCTGTAAGTACAGCCCCCACCTGTGGAAATCGGCCCTCATACCCCCCTTATGGAGTCTGATTCTGACTGTTTGATAGGACACATGCATATTTGTGGCCTGCTGGAGGTCAATTTGCAGGGGCCTGGCAGTGCTCCTCCACAAAGGCAGAGGTAGCGGTCCTGCTGCTGGGTTGTTGCCATCCTACAGCCTCCTCCACGCCTCCTGATGTACTGGCCTGTCTCCTGGTAGAACCTCCATGTTCTGCACACTACGCTGACAGACACGCCAAACCTTCTTGCCACAGCTCGTATTGATGTGCCATCCTGGATGAGCTGCACTACCTGAGCCACTTGTGTGGGTTGTAGACTAGACTCCGTCTCATGCTACCACTAGAGTGAAAGCACTGCCAGCATTCAAAGGTGACCAAAACATCAGCCAGGAAGCATCCTTTATTAGGGGTATCTTGCTAATTGCCTATAATTTCCCCCTGCTGTCTGTTCCATTTGCACAACAGCATGTGAAATTGATTGTCAATTAGTGTTGCTTCCTGAGTGGACAGTGTGATTTCACAGAAGTGTGATTGACTTGGAGTTACATTGTGTCATTTAAGTAATTTTTTGAGCAGTGTACTTGGTCACATATTACTTATATGTCAAATAAAAATATATGATAGTTAAATTAACCCCTAACCTACCCCCATATGTGAAGGATGGGGGTTTTGTTTCAAGTTCCATACAAGTATATGGAACTACTGGTGCCTTACTTCACAAGCTCTGCTCTGCATTTCCTGGTGAATGTGTCAGTCTGGCTGGCAAGCCACACCCTCTCCGCATTCCATACCCCATTTTGCAAATACACACCCACCCTTTAATCCACACCCTTTTATTTTCATCTTACAATATCTTCATTACAACTCAGCCCCACTTGAGGACGGGATATGAGGTTTAGAAATGAGGACAGGATATGAGGTTGGGATATGGGAACAGGATATGGGGACGGGATATGGGAATGGGATATGGGGATGGGATATGGGGGTGGGATATAGGGATGGAATATGAGATCGGGATATGGGGATAGGATATGGTTATGAGATATAGGGAAAGGATATGAGGTCTGGATATAAGGTCGGATATGGGGACGGGATATGAGGATGTGATATGAGATCGGGATATGGGGATGGCATATGGGGACGGGATATGATGATGGCATATGGGGACAGGATATGGGGACAGAATATGAGGACGGGATATGAGGATGGAATATGAGGTCGGGATATAAGGAGGGTATTCGGGGTTGGGATATGAGGAGGGGATATGAGGTCAGGATTTGAGGAGGGGGTATGAGGACAAAAGCTTCCCCTTTTGTCGCTTTTCCTTTACCTTCATGCCAAAAGATCTATATACTAAGGTCTTTGACAAAATTTGGCTCAACTCCAGACTTCAGTGGGACCAGCTCTCTGGGGGACTCTGACTCTTCCTCCACAGATGAAGAAGGGTTGGGCATGTTAGATTCCCACTGCTTGACCTTATCTGTCTTGGCTATTATTGTATTATTGCCAGTTGCTTAAAATACACTGATATATTGACTTCTAATATGTTTATCTGATATTGCTAGCACTGTGCACTTTTTTCATTATACTTGTATTTATGCATGTATGTGCATGTGTTGGACCTGAGCACAGATTGCGTAGCCTCATATATATTTCTGGGACTTTCTTAAAAGGGGGCAGCAAGGGTGCCCCCTCTTGTTGTGGACATGCTCCTTTAAAGAGAAACTGACAGCAGTTCACCTGCACTAAACACAATACACAGGGTTATAGTACAGGTAAACCTGAGTAAAATGATATAAAACTCACTCTGATCCGTGGTCCCATGTAGACTTAGAGGGGGGTATTTATTATTTATTTACCCTGTTTTTCTTGGGTAAATTTGTCTCAATATTTAGGCTCAGTGTGTTTGCGACTTTTTATTTACCTGTGTTTTGGTTTGTTGCTTTGGTAGACCTGTTTTTGGTTAATTTTTTTGCAGTGGTCAGGGATTTATGAAAATGCTATATATTTTTTTTAAGTTGCATACTTTGGCGCAACCCACCAAAACGGACACTAATCACCACCAAATAACAAAGCATTTGCAAACTAACTGTGGACAGCGTTATTAAAAAGTCACATAATTGTCGCACGGAATAAAAAGTCGCAGAAAAACCTCACACAAAGTTGAGTAATGCTGTAAGAAATGTGATCAGCACCAGATGTATCACATGCCCTGCCCTGTAGCCGGTACAGTTTCCACTACATGAATTAATGGAGTAAAGAGAAGTTCACCTACCCCACTTTTCATAAATACCCCCCAGAGTCTCTGTTGCTAATATGCAAATGTTCCTCTTTATGCAATGGAGGTGGTAGCTGGCTCTCTGAGCTTCCCTGCCTCCTTCCTCTCTGTTACCATATGCCCGCCCATCGCTGAATATACATAACCTTTCCAGAAATGTCACGTGGGCATATACTCTCATGTCATTAGGATGTGACCACTCTGAAGAGGATGGGGGGATTTATCAAAACCTGTCCAGAGGAAAAGTTGCTGAGTTGCCCATAGCAACCAATCAGATCGCTTCTTTCATTTTTGCAGAGGCCTTTTCAATAATGAAAGAAGCGATCTGATTGGCTGCTATGGGCAACTCAGCAACTTTCCCTCTGGACAGGTTTTGATAAATCCCCCCCATCGGATATGCATATTAAGTTAGAGGTGGGCAGGCATAGGTTCGGAGGAAGGGAAGCTCAGAGAGCTAGCTCCCACCCATATGCGCAGAGGAGAATATCTGCATAATAGAAACAGAGACTCTAAGCCTACAACGGGACCACGAATTGGAGTAAGTAATGCATCATTTTACTCAGGTTCACCTGCACTAATACCCTGTATATTGGGTTAAGTGTTTTTAGCATTTTTATGCTTTTGCTATCATGTCAATAAATTGATTGTTCCTATTTTTATTTACATTACAGTAAATGTGCACTATTGCAGTGTTCTTTTTTTATCTCTTGTGTATATTGCTTCCATTTTGTTCTCAGAGAGATAAGCTATGGTCAAAGCTATCTGGCTACAGCTTACCTCTCCTTTCTTTATTGCATGTCTGTAGATTATAAAGAGGCAGTGAAGCAAGGGAAAGGCAGAAATTGAAAAAATGAAACAGGCAATGAAAGGATAAATTCATGGGAAAATTACCCAATTTATAAGCCAACTTTATTCTTTTTTCAGGCTGTCTAAGGTTGTCTTTGTTGCCAATAGCAACCAGTCAGATCTTAACTTTCATTTTACCAGAGTGATATGAAAAATGAAAGCTGAAGTCTGATTGGTTGCTATGGGCAAAATCTTACTATAAGACAGCTTCATAAGTCTCCCCATTAGATTTAAGGGAGGTAAGGCTAGGTTCACACTACGTTTTGTACTTACGGTTCCCGTATACGGCTGGGAGGAGGGGTGGGCGGGGCTTAATCGCGGCACTCGCACTCAGCAGTATACGTGAACCGTATTTAATGCATGTCTATGAGCCGACCGGAGTGAACCACAGTCTCCAGTCGGCTGCGTTTTCGGCCGTATGCGGTTTCCCGACAGCAGGCAAAACGTGGTCGACCGGGTTTTTGCCTACGGTCAGGAAACCGCATACGGACGAAAACGCAGCCGACCGGAGGCTGCGGTTCACTCCGGTCGGCTCATAGACATGCATTAAATACGGTTCCCCTATACGGCTGAGTGCGGGCGCCGCGATTAAGCCCCGCCCCCTCGTATACGGGAACCGTAAGTACAAAACGTAGTGTGAACCTAGCCTAACATACACCATAAGGCCCAACTTCAGTTGCCTGCAATGAAAACAACACTCCGTAAACTTTTTTAACACAGTCTATGAAAGACATGATCAACTATCGGCCAGTTTGTGGAGGACCCAACAAGAAGTGATGCCTTGTTGGATCTGATCATTTCCAACAACGCAGAGCTGATTGGTAATGTAACTGTGCGGCAAAACCTTGGTAATAGCGACCACAATATAGTTACTTTTGACTTAAAATGTAGAAAACAAAGACAGACGGGGAAAGCAAAAACATATAACTTTAAAAAGGCAAATTTCCTTGGGCTGAGAGCTGCACTACAGGACATAGACTGGGGGGAGGTGTTGTCAAATACTGATACAGAAGGTAAATGGGACATCTTTAAATCAACTCTAAATAACTATACAGCTAAATATATACCAAAGGGGAACAAATATAAACGATTAAAACTAAATCCTACATGGCTGACAAATGAGGTTAAAAGAGCAATAAACAACAAAAAAATAGCCTTCAAAAAATTCAAATCTGATGGGTCAGCTATAACATTTAAACAGTACAAGGAGCTTAATAAAATCTGTAAAAATGAAATAAAAACAGCTAAAATTCAAAATGAGAGACAGGTGGCCAAAGAAAGCAAAACTAATCCTAAATATTTTTTTTTAGATATATAAATACAAAAAAACCAAGGACAGAGCATGTAGGACCCCTTAAAAATGATAATGGGGAGGTTGTCACGGGCGATCAAGAGAAGGCGGAGCTACTGAATGGGTTCTTTAGTTCTGTATACACTATGGAAAAAGGAGCTGACATTGGCCAGGTCAGTGCTGGTAACACATCATGTAATGTACTGAACTGGCTTAATGTAGAGATGGTACAAGGTAAGTTAAGTAAAGTAAATGTAAGCAAATCTCCAGGGCCGGATGGACTACACCCAAGAGTTCTTAGAGAGGTAAGTTCAGTAATATCTGTACCCTTGTTCATGATATTAAGAGATTCTCTGGTGTCTGGTATTGTGCCAAGGGACTGGCGCAAGGATAATGTGGTGCCAATCTTCAAAAAGGGCTCTAGGTCTTCGCCAGGCAATTATCGACCGGTAAGTCTAACGTGCATTGTGGGTAAATTGTTTGAAGGACTTATAAGGGATTACATACAGGAATACATAGAGGATAATAGTATTATAAGTGATAGCCAGCATGGGTTTACTAAGGATAGAAGTTGTCAAACCAATCTAATTTGCTTTTATGAAGAGGTGAGTAGAAGCCTTGACAGAGGAATGACTGTGGATATAGTGTTTCTGGATTTTGCCAAAGCGTTTGATACTGTCCCTCATAGACGTCTGACAGGTAAGTTAAGGTCCTTGGGCTTGGAAACTTTAGTTTGTAACTGGATTGAACACTGGCTCATGGATCATACCCAGAGAGTGGTGGTCAATGATTCATACTCTGATTGGTCCCCGGTTATTAGTGGTGTACCCCAAGGTTCAGTACTGGGCCCGCTGCTGTTTAATTTATTTATCAATGATATAGAGGATGGTATTAACAGCTCTGTTTCTATCTTTGCAGATGACACCAAGCTTTGTAGCACGGTACAGTCTATAGAGGATGTGCATAAGTTACAAGATGACTTGGATAGACTAAGTGTCTGGGCATCCACTTGGCAAATGAGGTTCAATATGGATAAATGTAAAGTTATGCATCTGGGTACTAATAACCTGCATGCTTCGTATGTCTTAGGGGGGATTAAACTGGCAGAGTCACTGGTAGAGAAGGATCTGGGTGTACTTGTAGATCACAGACTACAGAATAGCATGCAATGTCAGGCTGCTGCTTCCAAAGCCGGCAGGATATTGTCATGTATCAAAAGAGGCATGGACTCAAGGGACAGGGACGTAATACTCCCCCTTTATAAAGCATTGGTACGGCCTCACCTGGAATATGCTGTTCAGTTTTGGTCACCTGTTCATATAAGGGACACTGCGGAGTTGGAAAGGGTGCAGAGACGTGCGACTAAACTAATATGGGGCATGGAACATCTTAGCTATGAGGAGCGATTAAAGGAGTTACAATTGTTTAGTCTTGAGAAGAGACGTTTAAGGGGGGATATGATAAACATATATAAGTATATAAATGGCCCATACAAAAAATATGGAGAAAAACTGTTCCAGGTTAAACCCCCCCAAAGGACGAGGGGGCACTCCCTCCCTCTCGAGAAGAAAAAGTTTAGTCTAAAGGGGCGGCACGCCTTCTTTACCGTGAGGACTGTGAATTTATGGAACGGTCTACCTCAGGAACTGGTCACAGCAGGAACAATTAACAGCTTTAAAACAGGGTTAGATACATTCCTGGAACAAAATAACATTAATGCTTATGCAGAATTATAAAACTACATCCCTTTCCCTTATCCCCTTACACCCTTCCCTTCAATCCCCTGGTTGGACTTGATGGACGTATGTCTTTTTTCAACCATACTAACTATGTAACTATGTAACTATGTAACTCTTTAGGCATCTACTTACGGACATCTAGCCATTCAAATTTAGCCTTACTAGCACCAAAATGTTGGGAAACAAGGTATGCCAAGGTATACCACTTCAAATTGTTATTCACACAGTGTTTCAGGAAGCAGAGATATGAGTGTTTTATAATACCATTGCACTATACCCTGTTCCAAATTATTATGCAAATTATATTTTTCTCATTTACCTAAATAATTGATGTAAATAACATTCAGCATAATTATCATGTTATCAACTATAAAAAAATACAATTCAAATTTTATTGAACAAACCTCCTAATAATAACAGTATTTTTTTTTTACATAAAAAAAACTTACAATGCGCTGTTCCAAATTATTGCGCACAGTAAGTTTCAAAACACTTTATAGGTTGTAAAGAACTGAAAATTGTCATTTTTTGTGTTTGCAGCACATTTACTGAAATCAAAAGCTATTTCAATCAAACTTTTAACAACATTTTAACTTTTTAAACATTTTAACAGGTCACGTTACATTTTAACATGGGACCCCTTATTTGATGGCAGCTTCCCAAGTCTTGCATCCATTGAACTTGTGAGTTTTTGGACAGTTTCTGCTTGAATTTGTTTGAAAGATGTCAGTTTAGCCTCCCAGAGCTGCTGTTTGGATGTAAACTGCCTCCCACCCTCATAGATCTTTTGCTTGAGGATGCTCCAAAGGTTCTCAATAGGACTGAGGTCAGGGGAGGATGGAGGCCACACCATGACTTTCTCTCCTTTTATCCCAATAGCAGCCATTGATGCAGAGGCATTCTTTGCAGCATGAGAGGGTGCAGTGTCATGCATGAAAATTATTTTATTATGGAAAGCATAGTTCTTCCTTCTGTACCAGGGAAGAAAGTGGTCACTCAGAAACTCCACATACTTTGCAGAGGTCATCTTGACACCTTTGGGGACCCCACAGGGGCCGACCAGCTCTCTTCCCATGATTCTGGCCCAAAACATAACTCCAACATCGCCTTGATGACGTCGCAGCCTTGTTGGAACAGGGTTGCCGTCCACCAACCATCCACTACTCCATCCATCTGGACCATCTAGGGTTGCACAGCACTCATCAGTGAATGGGACTGTTTGAAAATTAGTCTACATGTATTTTTCTGCCCAATGCAGCCGTTTCTGCTTGTGAGCATTGGTTAGTGGTGGCCGAATAGAAGGTTTATGCACAGTTTCAAGACTCTGGAAGACTCTACACCTTGATGTCCGTGGGACACCAGAGGCACCAGCAGCTTCAAATATCTGTTTGCTGCTATGTAATGGTATTTTAGCAGCTGCTCTCTTGATCCGATGCATGGATCTGGCAGAAATCTTCCTCAAGTTGCCTTTATCTGCACAAACCCGTCTGTGCCCTGAATCAGCCACAAATCTCTTAATAGTGCGATGATCATGCTTAAAGGGGTACTCCGCCCCTAGACATCTTATCCCCTATCCAAAGGATGTCTGATAAGATGTCTGATCTCGGCTGTGGCACCCCAGATATTCGGTACATGGAGCAAGCTTCGCTCCGTGCCGGATGACTGGCGATGCGGATGCTCGTGACATCACAGCCATGCCCCCTCAATGCAAGTCTATGGTAGGGGGCGTGACGTCCATCACGCCCCCTCCCATAGACTTGCATTGAGGGGTCATGGCCATGACGTTACGAGTGGGGCGTGACCAAATTCAAGCCCCATTGACTTCAATAGGAATCCTCAGCAGAATTATGCTAAATTATAAGACAAGACTTATATTTTTGAAGAATGCAGAATTTCCGCAGTGGAAATTCTGCTGCGGAAAGTCTGCTGTGTGAATAGGACAGGCGAATTTCATTTAAGTGAATGGGCAATTAATTTCGATGGAATTTACTGCAGAATTTTCATGCAGAATTTTGTGTGCAGAAATTTTGCCGTGTGAACATAACCTAATAAAATTAGGTTACTGTAACTGGCTTCCATTGTACTGACGAATAAAACCAGCATGCCAGAAAATATAGAAGAGATGGCAGAAAACCTACATGTCATCATAAGGGCATGTACGCCTTACACTGTAGTAAGCTCTGTATCTGCAATCGCTAAATAAATGCATGGGGAAGAATGCTGGGATTGCAGGACAATGCTCGCTGAGGGGCCTGTTCTGTTGACAATTTGTTTATCTCTGCTTTTCCTCTGTTGATTTTTCCCATATAAATTGTTAGTGTTCCTTTCCAGCATCCCTAGGTCACGATCACTCCGCCAGCATTCTCTTGTCTCAAGCCTCAATGGACAAAACATTGTGTCCCACAGGCAGTAACATTCACGTAAAACTGAAGTGCAAGGGTGAAATTCTGCTGTAAGACGTACCGGGTCATTTCACAAATTACACCGTATTAAACTGGATTGTAAATAGAATAATGGGCGATTCTATAAAAAGTTGCTGACTGGTCAACCCTGAATGACCCTTAGAAATCATCTCAGCTGGCACATAACAGACACAAGGAGCTCTATCTGCAGCTGAACTAACTACCATGACATTAGCCAACTCTTCTTGCCTTCTGTTATTTGAAAAGCTTAGTGTGAGCATTTTGGCAGTGATAGGGTTACATCACCGAGCTTGTCAGCTACCAGAGGCCCTTTATTGCCTGTACATATAGCAATTCCTTAATCCTAAAATAACCTTTAAGAATAACTGCATCTGTTAAACTCCCAGGCAGCCAGAGGGGTGGGCAAGCAGAAACACATTTTTTCATATCAAGACAGAGAAAAAAAGAAAATTAAGACCATTCCATCAATGAGATGATACAGAATCTCTGTCTAGTCTATGTTTTGTGTACAGATTGCAAACTCCTGCGACAGATAAAATGTTCTCCCTCAAAAAGTCTCATCCGAAATGCAGAAAACGGCATATAGGTCCTTAGGGAATAGGTGTACTGGCATTCACACTGAAATAGTCACACCTGTGTCAAAGATGGTAGGCGAGCGTACACGAACAAAGTTCTGATTTTTTATATTTATTGGAAAGTGGGATTTCTAAAGCCTATAATAACTGCAATATAGGCATTATAGTACTATACCACAATTTCAACAACCGCAGCAAAAAAAAAAAAAAAAAAAGTTGGTTACCTTTTAGGACTTGTGAGTGACTCTCTGGTTTTGACTTGCAGTGCTGGAGAATACCGGTACTGAGTGCTGGATGTCCATGTGCAACAACCTTTGTCCAGCAGGGCACAGAGGCAAAGAAGAACATGCCAACAGGAACAGCAGGGCACTGGCAAATGCATGGTTCATCCACTCCAGGAATCCCACTTTGTGTCTCACAAGGCCAGATTTGCCAATATAGAAATCCTTTGGATTGAAAAGTTACCTAGCAAAGCCTACTCCATACACACAGGTAACAGGTAGCATGTGTCCAAATGCTGTGTAGGGAAATTGTCTGGTGATCCTCGATAAACCCACCTCAAAGTCACTAAGGACAAATCCGGCCTTCAGACAGCCCCTAAGTGAGAAGTCTCACCCCCCTTACCTCCTGCCTTTCATAGAATGTGCCCCCCACGCTGCAGGGAAAAGAGAGAAAAAAAGTCTGTGCAGACTCTGCCTACTTTCCATGAACCGGCTTAGAAATCCCAAACAATTGAGTTTTTAAATCACTGGGATAGCATCCCCCCCTCTCCCTCATTCCCAAACTCTCCTCCTTCCTTACCTACCCTCTCTTCCTTCCCCTCCTCTCTTCACTTCCTAGCTGCTGCACTCTATCTTCCTCCCTCTTTCTTTTGCTCTTTTTCTCCTTCTGTCTCCTACCCCTCTTTCCTTTCCTCCACCCCCTGCACTTTTTTATTTCTCACTCAGACATGGAGACAATTTGTATCTTTTGTGAGCAGTTTTAAAATTCACAGACTTAGCTGTCTCTCTGTCCTATTTCTCCTCCTTACTTTTGTATCCTCCACTTAGTGATTCCCTCACTTTCTCCGACCAACTGCTTTTCCTGGCTTACCCTATTGTATAGTTAACCGTGAGTGCTGTAGTTTGAGTCCTCACAAAACGGGTCAATGCACTAGGAAGGGAACTGTGTTTTTAATCAATAGAAATATCTTAACATAAAATATTCAACCCTATCGAGAGGATTCTACAATTGCTGGAACAGAGTTTAAGGGCTATAAAACATACAGTTCTCTTTTGTTACATAATTATGTACATTTTACACACTTTTCATCATTTTTGGACCTAGATCCCCTGGGGTTTTTATTTTTTATAAAAAAAACTTTGATATTAGCTGCCGCAAGCACAGCAGAAATAACCGCGTAGACACATGCTTTAAAAGAAACACTAAACATATTCAAAGTTCTGACATAATATAGTAATAAAGTCTATAAAAAGTGTGATTCAATTTTATCTTATCTGACATGTTTGTAAATGATTTGTATCAGAAAAACAGTCTTCATCCAAATTACTTTTCTAACCAAATGAATAGACACCTTGTAAAAGTCTGATTGGCAGGACTGTAGATGGTTATCTCCCCCAGTATGACCAATGACTGGCCCAGCGTGACAAATCCCCACTATGTGAGGATCCGTTAAATGGTCACTGTCTCAAACATTTTCCCTCCATTTGATAACCTATGTGATTCCTAAAATATATGTAAATTGCTTTATTTATCAAAGATAACTCCTTATCTCAGAAAAACAGCCCTAATGTCATTAGCCACTAGTGTTGAGCAGCATAGGCCATATTCGAATTCACGAATATTCGCGAATATATGGACGAATATTCGTCATATATTCGCGAATATTCGCATATTCGTAATATTCTCGCTTTATTTTCGGGTATACGAGAATTCGCGTATGCGGAAATTAGCATAAACGGAAATTCGCATATGCGAAAATTAGCATATGCAAATTTTCGCATATGCGGAAATTCGCACACCAGTCTCACACAGTAGTATTAGAGCCTTCTTTACACCACTCAAGCTGGAAGCAGAGAGGGGTGATCACTGTGATGTGTACTGTGAAGAAAAAAAACGAATATTCGTAATTACGAATATATAGCGCATTATTCGCGAATATTCGCGAATATGCGATATTCGCGAATAAAATTCGCATTGCGAATATTCGCGAGCAACACTATTAGCCACTAGTTGTTAATTCACCAATGTGGTCAGGGGTTTCATGCTATCACCAGCCACTGAGTACAGCAATGAATTGGCAATGGTGGTAAAGGGATTTTTCAGGCCCCATTTGGCAAACTTACCAAAGGGGTAGGCAGAGACAGGGAAAAGAAAAATATACTCACCCCTCTAAATGTTCCTGGTCAATTCTGGAGTACTCAGTGAAAGAGCTTCAATGACATGTCCATACACTCAGCACAGGATACTAAAGCTAATCACTGGGGTCACTGTCACCTTTGTCCAGTAGCCGTGTGGATCTGTGATCTAAAATGCTAACATTCTCTGGGGGTCACAAACTGTTGGACCCTGCTGATCTTATATTGAAGTTATAATGCCATTATTATCTGCCATGAAGCAAGCCAATTGCTCTTCATTGAAGTAAATCTAAACCTCTTGGCAGCCAATCACCAACCAATATGAACCAAAATGTGCAATGTTTTACGACAGGCGTAACACTTTAAAAAAGCTGGCAGGGCTAGGTGTAAAGGGGCTTTACTTAAATTTGTGTCAGAGAACTAGTGTAAATTGTAACCAGCTCTATACCAGCTCTTGGCTAGCATACATTTCAGTGAAGTGCTCAGGGAAGCCAAAGATGCATCTGTATTGTAGTTATCTTGCTGTCTACAGTAGCTTTTCAGTGGGATTAGACTACAAAAGCTAGCATTTGCTCCCCACAAACTAACCATTGCATACCAAGAAAACCCTATACCACCTGCCATGATGCTTGTTTAAAGGGGTGCTCCGGAAAAGTTAATAAAAAATAAAAATGCCCCAAAGCTACCACAATACCTGTTCTGTGCCCCCTGTAGTTATCCATGTGGTTTTGCAGCTCTTGGGGCCCCTGTAGTCCCCTTAATAAACTACAACTCCCAGCAGTCAGTGCAGCTCTGTGTTTTGTCTGCCAGCCAATCACTTTCACTATCTGTGTGCATGCTGTGTTGTCAATCAGCAGCACACAGTGTACATGTCTTTTTTTTAGACTATCCTTCCCCCCAGCAATAAATCCTGCTATGCTCTGAATGGCAGCAGTCAGTGATAAGATCTACAGCAGGAAAAGAGCAGCATTATGTTCTGAGGAGACTGAGAATCTTCACTGGGCTTCTCTGCTGGCACACAGGGAGGGGAGGTGTGCATGTGAAGCCAGAAATCACGTGGTGTTTGTCTTGCGAGAGGGTGGGGGGCTAGGTCTCCGTGAGGGTTTTACACAAAGACAAGCAGGATCTTAATATATGACGTCTTTCTTTCACTCCCTGCATGTAAGTGACAGCTGAAGGAGGGAAATAGCTAATGAATGATATTTACAATTTAAATAGGCTATGGGTTTAGTTCCCCAAAGTACCCCTTTAAGGCATTCAGATTGTCATGTTTCCAATGCACTGTTCAATTGATGCCTAATATAGCCCACCGCTTACGACAACCTTTAATAAATGAGATTGCATTATCATAAAATAGCTTAGGACACCCTGATCACACACCTTTTTACAGTTTATTGATACTTCCTTCTGTTCCTGAGATATGAGGGTTTATAGTTTGTCTGATAATTCAGGGAATCAGAAGGGCGTGAACTTAATTTTAATAATAGCAGTGAATATCAGGTGATGGGTGGGATTATACAGTCAGGGGTGTGTATTAGGAATACACGCCCCTCGATGTAAAACATTCACACACCCTGGCTGTATAATCCTGCCGATCTCCCACTTCTAAATTCACGCCCATCTGATTCCCTAAACCGTCAGACCAACTATAAACTCTCATATCTTAGGAACGGAAAAGTGTATCAAGAAACTGTAAAATGGTGTGTGATCAGGGTAGCCTTAACTATTTAATGCCAGCAAGATCTCAGTTCATTTTGGTTGACCTCACATCCTCTTTAACAAGAACTGCTGTGACATGAGGATCAGTGGTTTTATTGTTATGGCCAATTGGTCTAGTCCCCTCTGTATATATATCGTAAAATAAGTATATTTTCTTTTAGTTTTTATAATGCCTGCTTTTGTTGATAGTAATGAACAGAATGTTTCATCAAAGGAGTAGTTTTGTGAAATATAACTTATCCCCAATCCAAAGAATAGGGGATAAATTATAGATTGTGGGGGTCCAAGCGCTGGGACTCCCCATGATCTCCTGCACGTTGCCCCAGCAATATGCCAGAAGCTGCTGTCCGACCCCCGCAGGAAGCTGCTGCCGGCACACCACCTCCATGTATCTCTATGGGTTACGTGGAGGGTGCGTGTCGGCCAACGCTCCGTGCAGGGGTCAGCACGCCCCCTTACAGCATTCTGCCGTGGCCACTTTCAGGAGATCGTGGGGGGTCCCAGTAATCGATTTGGATTGGGGATGATTTATATTTCACCAGACTGCTCCTTTAACCCCTTAAGGACCAAGCCCATTTTCACCTTAAAGGGGTACTCCGCCCCTGGCATCTTATCCCCTATCCAAAGGATAGGGGATAAGATGTTAGATCGCCGCGGTCCCGCTGCTGGGGACCCCGGGGATCGCCGCTGCGGCACGCAGCCATCATTACTGCACAGAGCGAGTTCGCTCTGTGCATAATGACGGGCGATACAGGGGCCGGAGCAGCGTGACGTCATGGCTCCACCCCTCATGACATCACGGCCCGTCCCCTTAATGCAAGTCTATCGCAGGGGGCGTGACGACCGCCAAGCCCCCTCCCATAGACTTGTATTGACGGGGGTGGGCCGTGACGTCACGAGGGGCGGAGCCGTGATGTAACGATGCTCCGGCCCCTGTATTGCCCGTCATCACGTGCAGAGCGATCTCGCTCTGCGCAGTAATGATAGCGGGGTGCTGCAGCAGGGATCCCGGGGCTCCCCAGCAGCGGGACTGCGGCGATCTGACATCTTATCCCCTATCCTTTGGATAGGGGATAAGATTTCTAGGGGCGGAGTACCCCTTTAAGGACCAGGCCAATTTTATTTTTGCATTTTTGTTTTTTCCTCCTCGCCTTCTAAAATCCATAAATCTTTTATATTTCTATCTACAGAGCCATATAAGGGCTTGTTTTTTGGGTGAGCAATTTTACTTTGTAATGAAACCTTTCATTTTACCATAAAATGTATGGCGAACCCAAAAAAATATTTTTTTAGGGAGGAAATGTAAACGAAAACCACAATTTTGCACATTTTGGAGGGTTTTGTTTTCACACTGTACAATTTACATTAAAAATGGCATGTGTTCTTTATTCTGTGGATCAATACAATTAAAATGATACCCATGGCTGATACTTTTATATTTTTGTACCGCTTAAAAAAAAAATCTAAAACTTTTGGTACAAAATCAGTAATCTAAAATTGCCCTATTTTGACCACCTATAACTTTTAAATTTTTCCATACATAGGGCGGTATGAGGGCTCATTTTTGCGCCGTCATCTGTACTTTTTATCGATACCACATTTGCATATATAAAACTTTTCTATAATTTTTTATGAATTTTTTTTATTAAAATGTGACAAAAAAGCGGCATTTTTGGACTTTTTAAAAAAATGTATGTTTACGCCGTTCACTGTACGGGATCATTAACATTATATTTTGATAGTTCGGACATTTACGCACGTGGTGATACCAAATATGTTTTTGGCGGTAAAATGGGAAAAACTGACAATTTTCATTTTTATTGGGGGAGGGGATTTTTCACTTTTTTTTTCTTTTTTTTTTACATTTTTCAACTTTTTTTTAAACACTTTTTATGTCCCCATAGGGGACTATCTATAGCAATCATTTGTTTACTAATACTGTTCAGTGCTATGTATAGGACACAGGACTGATCAGTATTATCAGCTATCTCCTGCTCTGGTCTGCTTGATTTCAGACCAGGGCAGGAGATGCCGGGAGACGGACGGAGGCAGGTAAGGGGACCTCCCTTCGCCATTACAGATGATCTGATCGCTGCAGCAGCGCTGCGGGCGATCCGATCATCTATTTTAACATGCGCATTGCTGCAGATGCTGTGATCTGTACAGATCACGGTATCTGAGAGGTTAATGGCGGATATTTGCACGATCGCAGATGTCCGCCATTACCGGTGGGTCCCCGGCTGCTGATAGCAGCCGGAACCTGCCGTGTATGACGCAAGCACCACTCAGATGCTCGCGGTCATACACAGGACGTAAATTTACGTCCTGGTGCGCGAAGTACCGCCAAACCAGGACATACATTTACGTCCGTGGTCGTTAAGGGGTTAATACATCACTTTTTCTGAAAATTTTATCCACTTCTGATCATAGTTGGTGCCCAGCATGAATTAAAAACTTAAAGTTTTACTATCATTACAAAAAACCTTTGACATGTCACAGAGACAATTTGCTAGAAAAAGCTGGAACAAGTTCTCAGCTCATTGTTTCTCTCCCTGGCTCACTGCTATACTTGCTGTACTACAGCAGACTGGCTTCATAGACTTACTATAAAATCAATCTCCTGCAGGAAGCAGGAAAACACAATAGAAAATCCTCATAGCAAACCTATGCTGCTCTGGACAGTTCCTGACACGGACAGAGGTGTCAGCACAGAGCACTTCCTGTGAAACACACCAGTTCAGTGTGAGAAGTGTGCGGGTGTGTCCCTGTTTGAGCTCTCCAGGACTTCCAAGCAGACTACAGAGGCAGGTGTTCTAACAGCTTTTCCCAGGAGGGTGGCAGACTCCTGGGGAGAGCCTCCCTGCATGGAGCCCCGGGAATCTCGGGGCTCCACTTCCCGTTCCAGGCTGGCGGGGGGTGGAGAGAAGCCAACTACAGCCAGTCTTCCGGCCTGTGTGAGAAAATCTAGCAGGGACCGCAGTAATGTGGTCCCTGCTCCCCAGGCAACGGCGAGTAGTGGAAAGGCCAATAGTGGCAGGAAGGCCAAGAAAAGCCTGCAGAATGTTGAGATGTGGGGCAACCGAGACCCGAAAGAGTCCGCGGAAATATATTGCTCCAGGATGACGGCTCGGTTTACAGAGTACGACCGCTGTGGGAAAGAACTAAAGGCAGCCAGGGAGGATTTGCGCCTGGCCCAAAACCTGGCTGACAGGGGTCCCAAGAAAAAACGACCCGAGCTGAGGGTGAGAATACAAGCCCGGAAAACAGAGATTAAGGCGTTGGAAGAAAAGAGAAAGGTCCTTTTGGAAGGCAGTGGACTTTTCCGTGAAAAATTGCTAAACAAGGACAGATTCACCGCCATGAAATCCCCAGGTAAGGAGGTAGTGGATGATGGGGAGAGTAGTGGCGGTGAGGAGGAGGAGGAGGAGGTGGAACAGTCAGAGATTGTCGGAGAGGCTGAGGGGAGGGTGGAGAGTGTGGTGCTGGATGGTGGGGCCCCTGCTGTCTGTGTCACCCCTAGCCCCCCCCTCAGTGAAGACCACTTTGCTGCTGCTCAAATGGTGGCCTTACCTGTGTCATCTGCTGATGAGAGCGAGGAGGACAGTGATGGCGGGGTGCTCCGGGCCATCATCCTGCAGGAATCCCCCACTCATTTCCAGAACTTTTCTTTTGGTGATGATCTGGGCCCTGAAGGAGGGAAGAAGAAAGGGCAGAGGAGCAAAAAGAAGAGGAAAGTGGGAGAAGTCACCCGTTTTGTATTTAGTCCTTTCCAGCAGTCTGGGCCGGCTGAGAAGTCGGTACAGGCTGCTGGGCCCCCCACTCTGCAAGACCCCACTTCTGAGGTGGAGCGGGGCCAGCACGGGGGGTACAGTGTGAAATCCAAGATGGCGGAGGGAGATGCTGAGAAGCCCTCCTGTCCTGTCGGTAGGGAAGGGCAGGACAGGCTTGAAGTGAGGGGCGGTCCCCTGGGCATTGCTGGTGCTGCAGGGCACTCCCCTGTGAGGGGGGGGGGGGTGTCCGGGCATCAGCTGGACAGTCCATGCGGTCGTTCAGTGCAAGTGCTGACATAATGGAAACTTCCCCTGTGAGGGAGGGGATTTCCTACACGTCACATGGTGAAGGAGGAGGGGCGGCCCTGCTCATGGAAGTGACGTCAGGAGATGGAACTAGTGACATCAGCGGCAGAGATGTGATGCCAGAGGCAGAGTTAGTGACATCGGCACCAGCAACATTACAGTCTATCTCGGCCAGCTCAGCCAAAAGTAAGAGTGAAAAAGTTACTGCACTGAAAGGGTTTAGTAATACCTGTGTGGATGAGAGGAGTGGTAGTACTGTGAATGGGAGGAGTGGAAGTTCTGTGGATGAGAGGAGTAGTGGTGTGAATGGGAGGAGTGGTAGTGCTGTGAATGGGAGGAGTGGAAGTGCTGTGGATGAGAGGAGTAGTGGTGTGAATGAGAGGAGTGGTAGTGCTGTGAATGGGAGGAGTGGAAGTGCTGTGGATGAGAGGAGTAGTGGTGTGAATGAGAGGAGTGGTAGTGCTGTGAATGGGAGGAGTGGAAGTTCTGTGGATGAGAGGAGTAGTGGTGTGAATGGGAGGAGTGGTAGTGCTGTGAATGGGAGGAGTGGAAGTTCTGTGGATGAGAGGAGTAGTGGTGTGAATGGGAGGAGTGGTAGTGGTGTGAATGGGAGGAGTGGAAGTACTGTGGATGAGAGGAGTAGTGGTGTGAATGGGAGGAGTGGTAGTGGTGCAGATGGGAGGAGTGGTAGTGCTGTGGATGAGAGGAATGGTAGTGGTATGAATAGGAGGAGTGTCATGGATGGGAGGAATGATTGTGGTGTAAGTGCTGGTGGCTCTGGTGTGTTGGGGTCTGGTCCGGCTGCCCCCCCAGTCGCCAGGAGTTATGCAAGTGTGGCGGCTGGGGGTTCGGGAGGTTCAGGGAGTTCTTTACCTTTGGAATCTGGAAATGGTCACTTGCAGCGGCGCCTCCTGGAGGCGCTTAGGAGAGGAGAGAGGACGCTCCAGGTAGAGGGAAAGGAGGTGGACCTGTCTTTTTGGGTGGAGAGACATGGTCTTGGAGCGTTCCGAGAAAAAGATGGGGAGATCGTATGGTCCCTCCATACACCCGGGCAGGAGGCTGGCCGCAGGAATGTGGCCCGTTTGGTGTGGACTGGCAATGATGCGTGCCCACAAAGGGGCAAGGTGGTGGAGCTTCTGCTCCAGATGGGTTTCAGGGCTAGGGACATCTTTGCCCTGATTCACCCCTTTGGCTCCTCCGAGTTTGACGTCAGCTTTGTTAGGCCAGAGGGACTTGATCTTTTCTGGTCTAATTATGAGCTGATGAAGAACGAGCCCGGATGGCGTGATTTTGCTGTAAAAGCGGTATCCCGCCAAAGCATGCTGAAGAAGGTGACCGTATTAACCCGTAATGAGTCACTTTCATGCTACGATATCATGACCTGGCTGGGCAGGTACGGGGAGGTGACGGACGTCCCCCGAAAGAATTTTGATGAACACGGGATCTGGTCTGGGGCCTGGACGTTTTCCGTCCGTCTCAGGCGTTCAGGGAACACAGTCACCCACATCCCTTCGGCCACCTTCCTTGGACGCGACAGGATTCAGGTCTTCTACCAAGGGCAGCCGAAGCTGTGTCACAGGTGTGGTGACCCCAACCATTTTAGTGCAAACTGCACTCAGCAGATATGCGCCCTCTGCTGTGGGGTGGGTCACCTGGCAGCCACCTGTGGGCAGATTAGGTGTAACTTGTGTGGTGACTTAGGTCACCCTTTCAGCCGGTGTCCGCGCTCCTTTTCCTATGTTGCGACCACTCCTGCTGGGGAGAGCCTGTCGGTTGCCTCAGTGGGGGAGGGGACCAGCCATGGAGAAGGGGCACCAAAACCAGTGAGGGAGAAGCACAAGACCCCCTCTAAGCTGAGGCGAGAGGAGAAGCGCAGGTTGGAGAGGGTCCAGGAGATTTCCCAGGTGCCAGGGGTAGCTCTGGGTCCCTCTCCAGGCACGGGCTCAGTTGGTCAGCAATCTGAGGTTTTGGGTGAGACTGAGTTGGATGAGGAGGTCGGGAGAATTCGCAGAGAGGAGGGTGAGATTGCCCTCTCCTCCAGTTCTTCCCAATACGAAACAGTGGATGAGGAGGAGGAGGGAGGGCAGAAACTAAATGGTGACCGTAAAAAGAAGAGGAGGAGGAAAAGGGGAAAAAGTAAGGAGGTTCTGTTCCTCTCTTCTGTTACAGCCCCAGACCTGAAAAGGAACATCCCAGTCTCCGACCCTCTGATCGTCCTCTCGAATCGGTATGAGGCCCTCGGGGATACTATCTCGCCTCCTCCTCTTGAGGGGGAGGAAGAGGGGCGGGAAGTGGTGCAGCCTCAAGGGGGCGCCGAGCCTTCCACCCCTGAGGTGGGTTCCTCAAGGGGAAAGGCAACTCTGGATTCCAAAGGTAAAGATCCTGGGATGGATTTATCCCACAGCCTTAAAAGGGGTAAGGGGTCTTCCTCTGACTCAGATGGGGGTGGGGGAAAGGAGAGGAAGAAGGTGTAAGGGATAGAAGGCCGTCTAACTCAATCACCCTGTATGGCGGCACTCACCCCATTGACGCTGGCATCTATTAATTGTGCCAGCATAAAATCTGATACGGCTAGATTTGCAGCCTTTGATTTTCTCGGCCGCGTTGAAGCCGACATTTTCTTTTTACAGGAGACCAGGTTGTCAGATCTAGCCTCCCTGGTAAAAGCCAGGAGAGAGTGGAGGCGCGGTCCCTCCCACTGGTCTCTTGCAGCTGAGCCGTATAGTGGGGTGGCGGTCCTTTTTACCGCTCCTGTTGAATGCCGACGGGTTATTGAATTAGAAATGGGGAGGTGCCTGATCCTAGATGTCCTCATGAAGGGGCAGGAGCTCCGGCTCATTAACATCTATGCCCCGCAAACTAAGCGGGGCCGTAAAGATCTCTTTATGAGGATTAAGCCCTTTCTTTTTACGAGTCGGCAGGTGATCTTTGGAGGGGACTTCAATAATGTCACGAGGTCCCAAGATAGGAGAGGCTCCAATGGTCCGCTGACTTGTGATAGTGTGGCACTGATTAGCATAGCTAGAGAAGCTCGCCTAGAGGATGCCCACATCCGGAACCCCTCGGGCCACGCGGGTTTCACCTATCATCAAGGTAGTCGCAGGTCTAGAATAGATAGGTTTTATTTAAAGGAGGAAGCCGTCTCTTCCGCAGTGTCCGTGGTTGAGGTGGAGTTCTCCGATCACTGTATGATTTTGTTTTCCCTGAATGTTTCAGAGACCCCTCGGATGGGTAAAGGTTACTGGAAGCTGAATTCGTCCCTCCTGGAGGAAGTGGAGGTAAGACAGTCCTTTGAGGATTTTCTTCAGAGTCAGGTACCTTTACTGGGCCTATGTAGTAGTAAGTCAGAGTGGTGGGAGATATTCAAGAAGCGGGTTGCGGGGTTCTTCCACCAGCTCTCGAGCCTCAGGTCCCTGAACAGGTATCGCCTGTATCAGGGACTGAGGAGGAAACTCGAGCTTCTCGTCTCGACTGGAGGTAGCCGAGAGGATATCTCCAGAGTGAAATCCTTGCTGATGGGGTGTCAGTATGATAGGCACGCATCTTTGGTTTTTGAG